>NC_056725.1:906832722-906905222 GCF_019279795.1 Protopterus annectens
CTGCTCCCCACCAATCAGTCGAACGGCCTAATATACAGTTAAAATGTCCCCACCTCCACCAACCCACCTACACCTTCACTATTCACATCTGCTCTACAACACAGGTATGGCATAACTAAACCTAACCCGAATACCTGAGTGTAACCTATCCAGAACTGCTAAATTGGAATCCCACTTCTCCTTACACTGACCGTCATGAACAGTCATACCTGACATGTACACCTGACTTAAGCATGTATAATACCATGTACATAAAGTAGCGCGGGGGTATGTGGCAGTAAGCATGAGTACGCATGTTTGGGCTGCAGTAAGCAATGCTCACACTGGTTAAGCAATGTGGAGGCCAACCCAGTGTAAGACACCGTAACCAGAAGTCAGCAAGTCTGAGCCTCGTGCACACCAGCGCATACCCACCAACACTTCCCCCACAGTACCTTAGGCATGCTGTAGCCCACAGCCCTCATTGTGGCCAGTAACAACATAATCAGCACTCCCAGGTTCCCCCCTGCACACTATAGTCCAAGTGAGTTACCATGAAGGCATGGCAGATATACAATCAGCTGCTATCACAAACATATCATCCGGCACAGTCAGTCAACAGTATAGGAAATGTATGTAAGTACGTACATTAATACAAGCAAACATGTGCACAGTGCTCTGTCACCATATTCCAAGCAATCTATGAGTATCAATGAACAGTGCCTGTCCATGCATACTATGAGAACAGTAGTCTTGTATAATACTGAAGAGAGGAATGGAAAATGGGGCACGCCGTGGGGGGAGTGTTTCATCCATGGAAGCAGGAGATGAGGCTGGTCTGGTGTGTGAGCAGACTGCTGTTTCTCAAAACCCTGGCATGATGCTACTAGTAGGAGAAACAGTGTAGACCAGCAAAGTCTACTCACGACCCAACAACAGGTCCATCCCTGGCGGGACGAACCAGACTTTGTGGGTCACAGTGATGTTTCCACCAGTATCGGAGGAGGATGAAGGGAAGGCTCGAACGTACGTGTACTAAAATGAAGAAGAGCCTGGAGAAAGTTACATCAAGACGGTAAAATGGGGGAGTACAGAGACATGCAGTGTGGGAAATGTGTGGAGGTGTGATATGGCAGGGCTAGCAACTGGAGAATGGATGGATGCTGTGTATGTGGAGCTCATGGGCCGGGGAAAGGGAGCATGGGTATGACTTTAAGGTAGAAATATACAAATTAAGCAGAACTGCAATTGTGTAGTGTGCAGAGCATTCACCTAACGCGCATGCATTCCTGGTTCAAGTCCCCCTGCAGCACATTCTATTTTCCATGTGAAATCTGTTTAACAACATTGTTTTGCTGTATAACCTACTAAATGACATTTACACTTGAACAAGAGAACTGTATTACACATAGACCCACTCACTATTCAACAGACATGAGACGACACACAGATATGTATACACAGACAACCTTTAATGGTGTATTTTACAATACTGTATGCCATTACCAACAGCACATAGATCTGGACTTATTTAGTCAGTGAGGAATGCAAGGCCCACACAGAAAAGTAGATGCACATAGTGTGGATATATAACATATTATGCTGTCCAGGCCAAACCCGTCAATTCATACAACTGTAGACAAAGGATTTGCTGTCAATATAGGTAACAAAAAAAATAACAGATGTAGTTCAGCAGCTGACAGTTACACCCTGTAGTCAAGGCCTAGAGGGACATCTATTACCTGTGATAATGTCTATGTATCTGTCACATGTATGGACTATGAGCAACAAATGTCGTGGGAGTCCATGATATGACTGGGATGATAGCAGGAATGATAGCAGTAAATTATGATAGGCCAATACCAAGCAACCCCTAACCGTATCACAGCAGGACAAAGTCAGCCATATATATGGAGGACAGAGGCAGGAACACAGGACCAAACTCATAATATTGCTGTTACGCACCCTGCAAACTGCTGGTGTTACAGGATTCATTGCAACATACCCTTGTGCAGGAATAACATATCAGGAACACAACTGGAAGTAGCCATGTACTGATAGCATGCAACAGACAGATTGCTGTGGATATATCTAGGACAAGACCTGTGTGGTGCACAGGCAAAAGCAAACAGACAATCCACTGGCCATCATGTGGATAGGCCCACTGTTGAGAGCTATGCAGACAGACTGCATTCCATCCTAAACTACTATGTGCACGCAAACACTGACCAGCAATATACAATGCACATAACAACACTACTCACTCCGTCTGTAGGTCTGGAACATTTTAAGATTGTGTAGTTGTCCTGTGTCTGCAAGCCCCACTGTAATAGGTACTGCAACCTGCCATCTGCAGCACTGCTGCCCACATACAGGAAGGATGTCCTCCATACAGGAAAGGTGAAGGGACGATGCCCACATGAGCAATTTATAGTACTGGGTTGCCATGACAATGGTTAACTGAATCCCTACACAGCAGGCTGCACGCAGTCAGCAACTGTTGTACACTGATTGGTGCAGAGCCCATCACCTGATCATGTGCATCACCTACAAAAGCCATGCTGAAATCCATTCAAACTAACTCATTCACTCTACTGGAGAGGGAGAGAGACAGAGAGAGAGAGAGAGAGAGAGAGAAAATTAAAAAACAAAACTCACACAGTGGAAAACAAATACCTACAAGCCACAACCAGGAAGGCGTCACACTCATCCAAAGAATAAAAGGTAGGTAAAACATAACTGTATGTGATTTTAATGTAGTATGTGCTATAGATTAATAGGATATATGATGCAGAATGTTTGATATGTGCCATCTGTAGTTGTTCCTGTAATGATGTCCCACTGAACAACAACTCTGGACAATACTGTCTGTCCCTGTAAGCAGTGGGACATACCTGCCAACTGTGCAGATCAGCAATGAAAGAAAAGATGTCAGCCATAATATCTGTATATATTATGTTAGTGTGGACAATAGCTGGTGGTGGATGTACTGCCGTCATGATAGACACATGGGTGTCAGAGCACACCACTTGCAGAACAGTCATGTTAATGTGCAATATAGCATGCACAAATGCCATAGGTGTGTAATAGGTGTACCAACAATCTCACACCATATTTATCACCATAATGTTAGTCTGTGTTCACATGTGGCACCTGTCTGCATTGCAGCAAGGTAGAGCAGTGCAGCTGTGAATGAAAGACAGTTATAGAATGCAAAACAGCTGTCTGTATGCACTCCACATAGCTGTGTGATACAGAATGTGATGTGTATGTGTACAGATACAGACACTCATATAGACATAGGTATATCAACAACGTTCAAAATATATCTACACATATATGTACATAGATGTATATTTATACACACATATATATATATATATATATATATATATATATATATATATATATATATATATATCTATAGTGGCACTGACAATGTCATGCAGGTGAAATAGTCTGTAACAGGTCAGCAAAGATAAGTTTCCCCACAGGGAGCATGGCTACAAACACATAGCACAAAGCATGGCACATACACATAGCACAAAGCCTGGTACAATACAACATATGTCCCAATGGTAGGTAAGCAGCTGACATAACAATTGCAGTCTGTGAACAGTTTGTTGCAGCTGATATGGTGAGGGTAGACAAATATGTGTATTAAGAACTATGGTAATCCTGCTGTATGAGTGGCTCAGACCTGTTTCTATCCTTATGTCTTCCAGGAAACATGTCGCATAGTCGTCTTCCTGCATGCAGCACTGCTGAATCAGCAATCATTATCGACCACCTGGTACAGCCCTACATACTGCTGTTTGGCTGGACAGCCCACGTCCAGCAGGAGAAGACCACCCTGTGGAATGAGCAAGTCCACAGGGTCATTGATGTTGGACTGCATAACTGCAGCTATGAGCAGGTCCAGCATCATTTCACCAACCTGCTTCACCTTGTACATTGGCATGCAGCTGCCATATAGGGGGACCACCTTGCAATGAGGGGCAACCCACCCATCCACCCTTCACACGTGTGGAGGAACTTCTCAACAGCCTTGTGGCACCTGTCCACCTGCAGCATCAACACCTGGCAAGGCACATCTTGGAGGTGGGTGCCAACACACCAGCTGAGGAGCATGCAGGTAAGTCCACAAGGCACATCGGTACCCCACTCATGTGTATGCATCTGCATCTGTACAGGTACATCATGCAAAACTGAGATGTCATATACATAGTCTGCTGCTGTGTAGTAGTAATAAACAGTTGTATATAAGTTGTTATATTGTGTAATTCTACTGTTGATGCAACGTAATGCTGTACTCACCTTTTATGAATGCCACAGCTGTCACCACTGACATCAGCTTTCTCACAATCCTATGTAGGTCCCTCCAGGATACCACCATGGCAGCAGCCCATAGCCAGTGAATATGGTTCTTGTTCATGCATGATGATAAACTTGGCATATAATAGGTATGGGATATCCCCCATGCACATGTCTAACACACCTACCCACACTGCATGCTGTACATGTTCACATTTTGTTGCTGTGAAATACATTGCATCACAGTAAAGACCATGCTGGGGTATTGGAAGGGTACACCAGACACATGCAAGATAACTAACATCCTGTTAATGTGCAATGTGTCCACAAGGATGTGACATGTGGCAGGACATACAACCTACAGTAGGGGCATGTGTGACTCAACACCACCATGGCTGCAGCTGCACACAATCAGGTTAAGTAAACATTACAGATGTAACCCTGACCCCAAAGCACTTGTGACAGCAGTGTGTGCACTCCAAGGGATGTGCACATGACTAGACCTTGCAACCATGCAAAGTTGTGAGACATGTGTAGAGCGCCCCTCACAGCCATGGTATGGTCCGCTGGTTGTCAGTGTAATAGTCACGCACTGGTCATGCATGCACTGCTGATGTAGTGATCTGTAATGTAGACATCAGGCATCCACAACTGATAGCTGTTCACATATCATCCCAGGTATGAGTTGCTACAACACATAGGGGCTGTGAGCATTGGAGCTGACATAACCGACACAGTACTACAGATGCATCAATGGTTTCTACACCTGCGAGGTATGGTGCACAGTACAAGGCAGGGTGTGGAACAGGTCCAGAGTAACACTTTGTACATGGGTGCAGTGTTAACACAGGGAAGGGCCATCACCTACCAACAAAGCCCATGCCTCACACACATGTATACTGCCGCTAGCATGATGTCACTATAGTTGCACTGCATGCTGTTGAGCTCCATATGTAATGCATGTTGACAGAAGGCTAATGGGAGTGTGTACAAATGTTGTGCAACTCCACATGTAGGAGTGTGGGGTTTGTGTGTGTGTCTCAGTTGGGTTCATAATTGCAATCTAGTGGAGTGGACGATGCATATCAGATATGTCTGTACATGTGTGTGTGTGTGTGTGGGGGTGTGTGTGGGTGTGTGTGTGTGTGTGTGTGTGTGTGTGTGTGTGTGTGTGTGTGTGTGTGTGTGTGTGTGTGTGTGTGTCCATGTATGCAAAGGTGATAGTGGAATTGACCACATGGCAGTACCACCCCTTGGGATTGTGCTGTACATTGATGACACGTGGGATACCAGGACAACCTGTCAGGTATGTGAATACAGGACAGCTGATAGCATAACAAGGTCTATAGCATGGAGCAAGCATTGGGAGGTGCAGTACATACCAGGTATACACATCATATTGCCAGTAGCAGATAGGTATCCGGCTATCCACATATGCAGCACTACAAATGCAATGGGGAATTACCACAGCACATCAGTGAGTGTATCCTGGTAGTACCATTGTCCGCATGATGGGTCGCTTGTGCAGCAGATGTGACATGGACTGAGCAAGACTGTAGTATGAGGCTCTGGTGTGTGACATATGTAATGAATGTAGCAGCCCAAACCATATAGGGGCCTCGTACAGCATTACTGCCAATACACAGGGTAATACAGGGTGACAGCAGTGAGGCCATGTACAACCTACTCCACCCAAGTCAGGGAGACAATGGAGTAACAGGTCAGGTGTGGTAACTTCACGTGTAGGCATTGAGAGGAATGATATGTTTATGGGCTGTAGTGATCTGTGTACATTAGCAAGTGCCATGCAGGATGGGGAACATATGTAACTGACTGTGGGACTGTCTGTAAACTCATGGAAAGTGAGGTGGTGAGGCGGCTGTCAGTGTGAGTGTGTATGAGTGTGTGTACTGTTATGCAATGCTGTACAGGTCTTAGCATGTGTATTTGTTTCCCCCACAGGTGGCGAGGTGGGTCAGGGTCCCTCCTGCATGCAAACTGAAGTAGGTGTCCCTACAGACACCGGTGATGATGAAGGTACATGTGAGGCACAGGTGGGGTTGTCAGATGCTGACATTGCACCAACATGTCATCACCCTCATAGCCACCTCAAGCCCACACACAGTTACAGTGCCCCTACAAACCCCATCACATGTGGCCATAGCAGAGGGACAGTTGGCACTTGGTGGCAATGACCAGGAAAGTGTGGTGCTCATGCCAACTTTGTCGGGTCACAGTCAGCATAGCCAGATGTCTGGAAGGCCACCACATCAGCAGATGCGCCATGGTGCTCGTGGGAGGAAGCAGGTCATCATGCCCCTGGCAAAGGTGCCACAACTGGTACCACCAGGAGCATGTTTCAGGTTGTAATGGAGGCACAGGCATGTATGGAAATACACACCAGACAGGTCCTGAGGCTGCAGAGGTCTGCTTTTGCAGCTATAAGTGGCAACCTCCATGAACTCGCTGGTGCCTTCTGTGACTATACCGAGGTCATGGATAGACAGCGGGGTGAGATGGCTGGCCTTCTCGACCGTTGTATGACTGTGCTAGAATGTGTGGTGGGAGTGGTCCAATGGCCACGTGGACGTAGGCCAGAGACAAAAGCAGCTGGCAGTCAACGTGGAAGTGCTAGGATGCACAGCCACACCCGTAGTGGCAGTACCATCCCCAGCACACCACAGGGGATGCTGTCCACATCACACCAGAGCAGGCCTCGTGCACGTGGCCCTGGCTAGTCCCAGGTGGTAAATGGTTACAGCGGACATATGTCATCATCAGGGGAGAGTAGCACCTCAAGGTCTGTACCTGCACATGCCCATGGAACGCCTGGAAGGCACAGTCAGTGTGTGTCCATGGCCAGAGGCAGTGAACTGCACACCCTGCCAGGTATGGACTGCAGCTGTCCAACATTATCCGTATAGGGCAGCCACATGGCGGAACTGTGTGCATGCATACCCACACACTATGCAACCACACCTAGGGTGACCCCATACCAACACTCACTGCATCACCATGCCCCAGTCAAGGAACTACACCCCTCACCCACATACATGGTGACACATGTTTGGACTACCCACGGCCTCTGGCACACCTGCAACACACCCTGTGCATATGATGATACCTGTGCCAAATCCCTGTCATCCATAGTATCGATGCAGTGACAGGCTAACATGGTTCTGATGCACACAGTGACTGTGACAGCATGCTGCAATGTACTGGAGTGTAGACTGTAGTCAGGGGTAATGTGTACTGCATACATGTCAGGTAGTGTATCCATGCAGCTAAGATGACATTCACACACCCTGTGCATATGGTGATACTTATGTCACATCCCTGCCATCTGTAACATTGATGCAGGGACAGGCTAACATGGTTCTGATGCACACGGTGACTGTGATAGAGTGCTGCAATGTACTGCAGTGTAGAATGTAGTCAGGGGTAATGTGTACTGCATACATATCAAGTAGTGTAGCCATGCAGCTATGATGCATCTTAGCTGTTGATAACACCAATTGATATCCCCATACTGTCATCCATTTGTGCTGTAGGCATACATGTGCCAGCAGGAGGATGGTCTGCAGTCATATTCCAAAAGGGTATGTCAGTGTGGTGACACCATGGCCATGACATATGTAGTGTACAGTTGCACACATGCCACAGGTATGTATAACAGTTATTGTCCATGCAAATTTGAGCAGTGGCCTGCTGGTACAAGTATAATCTGCACCCTTATATCAACCCATCCACATACACACACTTCCTTACTTGGCAACACTGTGTCTAGACCCCAACCCGGGTATGTAGTGCTACTGAACTGTGTAGCTATCATTGCACACATGACAACATCTGTAGGATGAGGTGTGTACCAGGTCATGTGCTACATGCAGACCATCCACAGACATGTGCAATATGGTAATGGGGGGTGTAATGTTTGTATATGTAGAATACATAGTGTGTCATACCATCATATACACATTGACTGACACAGAACAGGTAGACACACATCTTAGAGACCTGGTTGTATAGTTGCTAACTAACTTGTCCATGTGTCCAATGTGTTACAGGTAGGCTGCACACAGCACATTTGTAACTGGGCTGTATCCTATCCTGTTATCTGTTACCTGTATGGGTGATGGTGATATTGACCACCTGAGAGTGGTATGTGGGCCATATACCAGGTGTACCATGGTGTAAAGACAGTGTACACAGTGCCCACAACCCCCACTGGATATTGTACACACTAGATCCCATCTTGATACTCTGACAAACCCACTATCACACATTGGCAATGACACATAAACAACCCATTGCATATCACAACAGTGTTACCACAGGGATATGCATGTGATGGGTGCTGCATTGTATTGCCACACCTATGGGTGACAACAACAATATCTGTACTACTGTGTGGCAATGTGTAACGTAACAGGTGTATGTGGACTCAGACAGGTGTACCCTACAGATATGCACATATGCACACATACACACACGTGGCAGACCTCAATGGGATTCCCATGCCTACTGACCCATTGGTAAAACACTGCTGTGCTGGTACTGCAAGGCACATGTAGCTGTTAGGGAGAGGAGTGTAACAGAATACATGTTATGTTAATGGGGTTGAGATGCACCGCACACTATACGAGTTGTAGAAATAGTCATCCCCCAGCCAAACATGTCCTACCTGCAATACACTACTAAGTGTTGAAGATCTCATAACCTGGGCCAGTGACAACATGGGCACACAATGTTACCTGTACTACATCCTGCCTGTATGTTGTCAGGCTGGCATTGGTAACATATCATGCAGTACAGTCTGGCTCCCATGGGGAATGTATTATGTAGAAGCCATCAACATTACCAGGCATCAGATACACAGACACAGATATGCAGATACAGATATACATATTTATAAATAAATAAATATATATATATATATATATATATATATATATATATATATATATAAATAAATAAATATATATATATATATATATATATATATATATATATATATATATATATACATGTGACCATACATACACACGCAGCTATATGTACAATGTGATACATAAGTGGTAGGTGCACACAATATGGAACAGCCACTATGCCTACAGTAGACCCCTGAATGACTGGACACTATATGTGCCACCCATACAAATGACAATCATTGCCTGTAACATACACACACAGAGAGGTCATATGTAAAACAACACCCACAGGTTAGCAGACATGGAAACCTTTCATCGTGTACTATTACAGTTCTACATCCCATGCCATATAGCTGTTCAGACATTGACAACTATATCAATGGAGTGATGCTACAGTGGACCAGTTACAGTCATACAGTAGGCTGGAAAGGTTCACAGCTGTTGCTGTCCAGGCCAAGCCATTCACATTGTACAACACGAAAGACACACTGGACCACAGGATACCTAACAATCAACAGTATGTATTCCAGGTGTGTAGTTCAGCAGCCTCTATATACATACCGTACAAACACAGTAGGTGGTATAGATGTCATATGACCACATGGGTTGTAACTGCTACATAACATGGCAAAACTGACACTATTACAAGCACACTAACACACAGAACAGTTTGTATGGCAGGGGGCAGTTTTCTTGCAGTACCCAGATCCATGTCAGTAATGTGTATATAGGTGAAGTATATGGTACTGTACATCCAGATACCTTAAGGCAGCTCAGCCCTGATACCCCCACATTTTGTAGCAGCCTAGGTAATTTCTGGTGTTCTCTCCTAGACTCACTAATGCCAGGCCATATACCCCTGTTACATACACTGGGCTCTGCAGTGCATGAGGGCACACTTGTATTGTGTAGGTGGCGCCCACACATATATGGCCCCAGCCCCACCATATGTGTGGGAGTTACAACTGCAGTGGACTGATGGCAAACATGGCAGTGTGTTATACTCCCAGCCCACTATGGATCAACCACCAACATCATGACATATGTGCAAAGCTTGGTATGTAGGTGATGGACAGAGGCTGGAATACAGGCACATATGTGGACAACTGTTGCCATACACTATGCAAGGCGCAGGTGTTACAGGATAGCCTGTAACATACACTTAGTCAAGGAATTGATGGTAAAGATTGTCATGGATGTAGCCATGTACCGGTAACACGCAGCACAGACACTATCAGTGTATTATCTGACACAAGATTTGTGTGGTGGACAGACAAAACATGATAGGCGCAGCTCCAGCTGGCATGAGGGTAGGTGCACAGTTGTGTGCTATGATGATGGATAACACCAGTACTGTACGAAGCATAACACAACTCCACTCGCAGTCTGTCTGTACTTCCTGATCCTCCTACAAATATGTGGCTGCCCTGAGTGTGCCGGTTCTCCTGTATGGAGTATTGCTGTCTGTAGCACTGCTGCCCACACACAGGATGGATGCCCATCACACAGCAGATGTAATAGGACCATGCACACATGATGTGGGGATCTATAGTGGGTGGTTGCCATGACAGTGTTAACTGGGTGTAGTACACATGTGTAATTATATATCTGGCTATCTGGATATGTATATGTACATATATTCCCACCATATGTCCTGGACATGAAGTGTAGGCCAACCCCAGCCCATATGTTCCCAATGTTGTAGTTGCAGGGGAAGTCACGTATGTATAGCAGGTATACTAGCAGACTATTGCTACTGTCATTGGGATTGTCCTTACAGACATGGTATGTGTGGGAGGTCACATGTTCTCATAACATGTGTGCCACTGGTTACTGAACAACATCCAAAGGGCATCAGTGTACAATACCACTACTAGCATGTAATGCTGCTGTGGACTACATCAGAGATATTGGCCAATATATGTGGAAGGTCTTACACAGTCTGTACAGTCCAGAGGTATACACATAAGACCTTAGTGCTACACATGTGTACCATGCCTGAAAGTATGTATGTGGATGGCCATGTAGATGGCTATAACACATAATGACCATTATATGATGTCCACCATAGGTCATACATTCACACACCCCTGCCTGGCTTGTAACGGTATGACCACTGGTACAGGGGGGGCATGGCCACACACTACGCAATAGGTATTGACATACATCTGCACTGCATCCCACTGCCCTGTCTGACATACATGACTGTTAGGGGAGGTCCAGCACTGGAACATCTGGCTAGTATCTGCACATGACATCCCACTGGGTAGGTGCACTCAGCTGCTAGGCATGTCACAATGCACTGTGCATGCTGCAGGCAGACTGGCTCAACACTGGCATACACCTCCCAAGGGATAATGCACATGTACCTGCATATAAAGCAGGCTCAACAGGCATTTCACAGCACAGGGTAAGATACACCTGTGTGACAGTGCATATCCACAACCAATGTCAACACAGCCATAGCCACATATGGTTAGCTAGCATGGTATTACAGTATATGGACTATGTGTTCAACACCATCCTCATATGTGCCACTCACAGACTGACCCTACATATACTGGCCTGCTGCACAGTTTGATTTGTTGGCTGTCTGTGATATGGGATACGTGTTTATGAGCCTACAAACATGTATGTCACTACAGTTCCATACAATGGGGCAGCATTTAACATCTGATAGTAGGGGAACTAGAACAATGTCATCTCCACAGTCTGTACACAGGCTAAGGTATATATCAACACTACACACACACTGTCGGCATTCACCATAGGTACACAGACCTTAGTACTGTACAAAAATCCACAGAATGTGCAGGTAATGTCATGTAATGTAACCCCTACTGTACATAACATGTGTAGCAGTCAGATATATCAGTGACTTGTTCTCAGATATGATGCCACAAAGTATGGTGTACAGCACATATGCACCACTTCATGCAAGACATATGTACTAAAGTTGACAGAGGTGTGGCTGGGAGCACATACACAGGGCCAATATTGACATGTTGCTGTGATAACCACATACATTTACTGTTGTTACAGGTTTGCTGCAACATATGTAATTTGAGGGATATGACGTCTGTGACTACCACAGCTTTCTCCATCTACTGACTGCAATCCTCACACTACCTTCAGCAGTTGACAGTTAGAGCTCTGTGGGTGACACATGCAACCACGGACACAACACTGCTCAGGCTGCAGATGATCCTGCAGATGGAGATTCTCCATCAACATGGAACTGGCATGGCAGGTATTGAGACATGTACAACAGCCATATTCACACAAACACTGTGAAAGCAACATTACTCCAAATGCAGTATAGCGGCACTTACAGTATGTAGTCAGGTCAGGCACATCCACCTCCTATTTGTTGCACTGCTTCCACAGTGTATGTTGTTAGAGGAACACCGCAATCCATCTGAGATGCTGTTTGGCACACAACAGATCTAGTTCCTGCTAACAGTTGGTGAAAAGGGCCAACACCACCATGATGTTCCTAGGTATTGGAGTGTGTTTCCATACAATTGTCTACGGGAATGTTGCCACAGCTGTTTCACATGCAATCAGCTAAGGGAGGGCTACGATTCATGCAGATGCCATCAGCTGACCATGAGCATTACTTACATTACACATGCTGCTGCCTAAGCAAAGCAGGTGTAGGTCTCCACCTCCACCTCCACTTGAGAGGGGGTGGGGGATGCAGACAGAGGCAAATATGTGTCAGGGAGGGGTGGGAGGGTAAAACTGAAGCATGCTTGTGTCACACACCTGGCAGCACAGGGTATCAAACCCCTGATAGCTATGTAGTGCTAGCACAGTTTGCTGCAATTATTGGATGCACCTCAAGGATTACCTGTTGTGGAGCACTCAGAACATATATGTGATGGTGAGTGACATCTGCAACAGGGATACAGTATCTGTACGGTAGGTGACATACATGTGCCTGTTAGCATGAACAGGTGCCAGCATCAACACAGCCACACCCTCACAAGGACACACACACATTGATACACGTGGCAAGACCAGGTGTACAACTCATCAGTTGTGGGCTTGCCACATCACATCACTGTGCAGGTATCCCATGCACCACACAGGTCATACGGGGGCTGTAAGGGTTAAGGGTATGGGAACTTGTCTCCTATCAGACAGCATGCTGCAGTATGCCCATGGGGGTTGTAGGGAGTGTGGATGTGAACATCTACTGCATGCAACACACGCAAACACACAGGGTGCCACTACTGACATGCATGGGTGCATGCCTGCACAGGTGTGTGGTGTTCCACTGTGCCAGACAGCTGTTCAAGGCTAGGCAATGGTTGTACCTTGGCATCAGGCCACATGATGATGGTCTGCATTGTGGCTCAGGGATGTATTGTCTGCATTTGCCCACACAGGCCAGTATTGTATCCCCCATCTGGTCACCTGGGTGACTACAGTGTATGGGCAATGCTGTGAATTGCTTGCAATGTCTGTGCTCCTTCATCCATGACAAAGACAGTGTCTGGGATGTGCACATCTCCCACATGCATGTACAGTGACATGTAGAACTGTACCTGGGGTGTCTGGCCCTTGTTGTGAACACAGATTATCATCAGATGTGCCAGTCCTGGCCAACTGTGGTGGGAGCTGGTAATGGCTAGCAGCTTTACCCTGCACCTACATGGAGTGCATGCTGTCAGCACTCCTTGATGTCAGTGGCATCTGTCCATACGGGCATGTTGTGGGTTACATGTGATGGCATTACAGGTGATGCAGTTGTCCATTGGGCAACATGGGGGAGGTGCACTGTCTGTAAATATGTGCTTATTGGACAGATGGACGGGGTGTCATGCCCTCTGTGGGCCACCGCTGTCACTCCATAGTTACTATCAGTGGGGCTGCTAACTGTGATTGCCTGGCCTTGATGTCAGATGTCTGGGTATGGCTCTGCACCCCAGTCTCTCAGCCATATCACATGTGTTATCCCTGTACAGTGGACATTATGATATATAGTACGGCTACCATATAAGAAACATGTGAAACCTGCTCCACATTGACCACACAGGCACAACCACCTCTACACAGGATATGGGTTACAAACACACACTCACACACACCTGTCATGTTTGAGAATAGAATCACTACCTAACTAGTGTATTACACTACAGTACTATGCAGTTATAGTACACACCATTGGTATTACTGGAGTAGTCCTTGCCCAAAAGTGTATTTCACAATCAGCAGGATTGCCAAAGTAGGGCATTTCAAATGACTGTGAGAGACTAGCCTAAAATGCATTGCTCCCTACACAGACAGTGACACACACAATACATCCAGAACTGCTATGTGTGGGGATGGAACAGAACCACACTTCCAATTCACAATACAACAGTATGCAGTTACAGGACATGCTATGGTGATTACTGGTTGACAACCTTAACAGAGGTGTATTTCTAGGTGCATGACATCGGCAGTCTTGCAAAAAGGGGATATGTGAAATGTGAGGGGTGTGAGTACCCTAAAAGCATTGCTCTCTACAGAGTCAGACATGCACGCATACACACACAGTTGGCAGGTCAGGAGTTAGAACTCCCAACTAACTCCTTAATTACTCTATGGCCATACGATGTTAAGGAATGTGCTATGGAGATTACTGGACTATGATTGTCCCAGAGGTGTATTTCAAGGTACGTGATATCGACAGCCTTAGCAAAGGTGGGTATTTGACTTGTAAGGGGTGTGAGTAGCCTTAAAAGAATTGCTGTCTACACAGTCAGACATGCACACAAACACAGACACACACATGCAGTTGCCAGGTTTGGGGTTGGAACTCTTACCTAACTAGTTTATCACACTAGAGCAGTACGCAGTTACAGGATGTGCTACAGAGTTTACTGGGCTACAGCCTTCCCAGGGGTGTATTTCTAGGTGGGTGACATCAGCAGCCTTTCCAAAGTTGAGTATGTGAAATGTAAGGGGTGTGATTACCTTAAAAGCATTGCTCATTACACAGTCAAACATGCATGCATACATGCACAGTTGGCAGGTCGGGGGCTGGAACTTCCAACTAACTCCTTAATCACATTATGGCCATACAATGTTATGGGATATGCTATGGAGGTTACTAGATTGTGACCCTCCCAGAGGTGTATTTCAAGTTGCGTAATATCAGCAGCCTTGCCAAAGGTGGGTCTTTAAGGGGTGTGAGTAGCCTAAAAAGCATTTCTCTCTCCACAGTCAGTGACAGACAGAGACACACAGGCTCACACATGCACAGTTGCCACATCTGGGGTTTGACTTACTAACTAACCACATTATCACACTACAGCAGTACGCAGTTACAGCATGCAATACAGAGATTATTGGGCTACAGGTTTCCCAGGGGAGTATTTCTAGGTGGGTGACATCAGCAGCCTTGCCAAAGTTGGGTATGTGAAATGTAAGGGGTGTGAGTACACTAAAAGCATTGCTCTCTACACAGTTAGCAGGTCGGGGCTAGAACTCCCAACTAACTCCTTAATCACACCATGGCCATATGATGTTACAGGATGTGCTAAGGAGATCACTGGGCTACAGGTTTCCCAGGGGTATATTTATAGGTGGGTGACATCAGCAGCTTTGCCAAAGTTGGATATGTGAATACTAAGGGGTGTGAGTCACCTAAAAGGCGTTGTTCTCTACACGGTCAGTGAGAGAGAGAGAGAGAGAGAGAGAGACACACACAAACACCCACCATGTCTGGGGTTAGAACTCCTATCTATCTAGTCTATCACACTACAGCAGTACGCAGTTATGGGACACACTACAGAGATTACTGGCCTACAACTCTACCAAAGGTGTATTTCACATTGGATAACATCAACAGGCTTGTCAGGGTACCGCTATGGGGTGGCCAGTGTGTGCATGGCCCATACACCATTCATGTAGGGGTGGCACACCACAGGCAGCCACACAGCTGATTACATGTCACAAGTGCATGTATAGTGCAACTAGCTGACTACATCCTTGTACAGCTATGTTGTGCAGTTGTCACATGGACCACATAGTTTGTGGTACTAACAGGTACTGGTCACTAGTTACTGCAGTGTGTGACATCTGCACCTGATGTGTTTGGGGCCCTTTGGCTGTGTGCTGGGTGGGGCAGGTGTGGATGGCTCCCTGTCACGGTCACCCTCTTCCACACATCTATATCCATCTACCTTTGGCTTATTATGATGTGTTGTCCTTACATATATGTCTGTATTCCTATCCACTGTGTGTGCAAGGCATGAGTGGTGCATACTGACATGTGTCTGCAGTAACAGTTGCAACCACTGGATGTGTCTGGTCCATTGATGTTTGCATACATGGTCTTCATGTGTTTAAGTGTGTGTGAGCATGCCCAGTATGACCTTTCAGTATGTTGATGACTGACATTGCCTTCATTTCTCCAAGTGTGTGAGCATGCCCAGTAAGGCCATCTGTTTTGTATTTGTGGCACTGTCCGGTGGTTTGTATTGCACAGCTGACCTTTGTGTTGTACACCGACAGGTAGCATGCTGTGTCTGCAGGGTATCCACCGATCATTTGGCATTGACTGTTGCAACTTAGCTAAGAATGCACTTGCTAAAGTTTGCACTGCAACTTCTCATTTTTCTGCTGAAATTCAGACTGAAAGAACTCTCAAGGGTTTAACTACAAACTGAAAAAGCATTGTGTAAATGAAGATGTTCACACTTGCTTCAGTTATAATGGCTAATTATGATGGAAAATATTCTGTGAATATGAGAGTTACTTTAGTCTTATAAATAAATACATCTTTTTAATCTATAAGTCTTTTTAACCTATTCCTTGTGATTCATTAAGGTACTGGTTGAAGTGTACAATGAACATGTCACAGTACCTGTACCTGATTCAACAACCATCCTAACATGGAGCTACAGAGTCGTCTAACAGGAAGATGTGCAATTCCATTTAGGCTGGCTGCATGGAAGTGATGAATGCTAATGAGGCATTCCTGAGGAGAGGTACATGTTAATTAGCTACTGGTCTGTATCTCCCAGAACCATCTCTAGAAAGACATCTACATTCTGAGTGATGCATAATATCACTCAGCCATGTAGTTCAGTAGGGCCATCCCCACCATGTCATATTACTGAACACAGCCACAAGGCTGTGGTCTGCTACATGTCTAATCTAGTGTGTCCAAGGGGGTCAAGGGATAATGGGGCCACTAGAGATTAAATTTACAGGGAAGTGCCATAAGAGAAACAATGGTAATATGGGGTTCAATGAGGGGGTTACACTAGACTGCCAGGGATACCATATATTGAAGTGCCATAATGCTACCAGATGGCTTTGTGGTTAAGATCTTTGTCTCCCCTGCACAAGGTACAAGGTTCAATCCTGACCTCTGACCAAAGGCTGTTTGATATTTGCATGTTCTCCCTGTGTCTCCATGGGGTTTCTCCTAAGTCCAAAAAACATGCTGCTGAGTGTTTCCATCTCAAACTCATCAATGAATGGAGCTGTGGGCAGCAGACAGACTCTGCATGGTGCCCTATAGGGGAAGAATTGTACAGACCAACCGCTTTGGGCATCTACTGTGGTGTGCAGTATCCTCAAGATAAGAGAACATGGATCACAGACTGCGCTCCATGGGAGGGATAGCCACTCGATGGTATAAAATATGGCTCTAGGCAATCCAGTCTTGTTGACTAATGTCACCAAAAATGGATATGGGTAGTTACCGGTGATAAATGGGTTGAGGACCCAACCTACTCTTACCCATAGCAGGGACCCATGCTAATATATGTGCCCCTATTGGCCAGTGTGTGCCTGCCATAAAGCCCAGCAGCCCTGGGTCAATAAGCTACTGGATGGCTGGTGTCTAGTTGCCCAGCCTGGGTTATCTGGGATAGCTTTGTTGAGTAAAAGCTGTACGTAAAACCAACCAACCTGCCAAACATGAACTGAGAATTGCTATGCTTAATGAAGTTTCCCTGACAGGATGCAGCTTGGAAGTGGTGACATAGGTTCATAGGTTCATAGGTTTGTAATAAGCTAACTGCCCTTGCGAGCCATTTTAAGCCTAACCAGCTAACCCTTGTGAGACTCAAACCCTGCACCTTGTGTTTGTAAGGCAAACACCTTACAGAGGAGGCTGGGCATCCTATTTATCCAGGAGATGAGATGGAAGGGCAGGGCAGCAAAGCCACTTGGCTTGGGATCCAGAGTCTACTACTCAGGTGGATGACAGGCTAGAAATGATGTAGGAATTGTAGTGAGACAGAGACTTCAGAAGGCAGTAAGGGATATCATCAGAATTAATGACAGACTCATGGCAATCAGACTCCAGTGTAATGATAGAGAAGTATTCATACTCTCAGCCTATGCCCCACACCAGGGTTGTGATAGTGAGGAAAAGTGTGCATTCAGACAACAGCTGCAGGACCTACTAGATAAAGCAGGACAACATGAATTGGTGTTGATAATGGGTGACTTGAATGGACATATTGGGATAGAGAGAACAGGATATGGTGACTGTCTGGATGCACATGGGTGGGGCAACAGGGATAAAGAAGGAAAAAATATTCTAGACTTCTGTCTGGCAAATGGCTTAATAGTAGCCAACACATGGTTCAGAAAGAGAGACAGTCACAAGATCACATACAAGAGTAGTCAATATGCAACTCAGGTAGATTTCCTCCTAGTAAGGAAAAGGCACTGGGGAAGAATCCATGATTGCAAAGTCATGGCCAGTGAAACAGTCAGCCCAGAGCATAAACCACTAGTTGCCATAATCAGCTTCAAGCAGTAGTCAGCAAAGGCTCTAAGGTCAACAGAGACCAGGCAGAAGACCTGGAAGTTGACTAGAGAGAAAGTACAGCAGTTCAAAAAATTACTCAGGGCTCTAGCACCCCAAGAAGAGGAGGAAATAGGTGAAGTTGAAGAAGAATGACAGCGCCTAAAAGCAGCATGTGTTAGGACTAAAGAAAAGATATGTGGTCGAGCCAGGTATGAAAATAAGGTACATAAGGAGAGTTGGTTGTGGAATGCATAAGTCCAGGAAGTCATCAAAAGAAAAAAGGAGTGCAGGAAGAAGTGGGAAACAGAAAAGACTGACCAGGCTAGGAAGGACTACTGGTTGGCTAACAAGCTAAGAAAGAAGTTGCCATAGCAAAGAAAATGGCATTGGAGGCACTGTACCAACTTCTGGAAAGTGATTCGGTAAGGGGAACAAAGAAACTATATCAGGTTGCAAAGCAAAGACAGAAAGATAAAAAAGATAGGCACTCTTCATAAGGGATGCCAGCAACAACCTGTTCACCAGCCCAGAGGACATCAAAGGCAGATGGAAGGAATATTTCCAGCAGCATCTGAATGAAGAAAACCCCACAGAAGCTCTACTGCCCCAGAAAGACCCTACACTGAGAGAAGAAGTGGCACAATCCTAGAAGAAGTAAGAACAGCATTAAGGAAGATGAAGTCAGGGAAAGCAGCAGGCTCAGATGAGGTCACAGCAGATATGATAAAGATGTTGGGTGAGATAGGGGAGAAATGGCTCCTGAGGGTACTTAAAACAGTGTGAAGAGAAAGGCGCATCCCAGATGACTAAAGATAAGCATACTCATGCCAGTGTACAGAACAAAGGGGACATCTACAACTGTGGGCAGTACAGAGGCATCAAACTCCTATCACATTGCATGAAAGTTCTTGAGAGGGTGATTGATAAATGGATACACAGAGTAGTAGAATGTAAGATGGGTGATGAGCAGTTTGAATTCAGATCAGGATGCAGCACAACTGACCTAATGTTTGCATTGAAACAGATACTTGAGAAGAAGCTAGAGAGAAGGAGAGAGTCTAACTGGGCATTCCTAGACTTGGAGAAAGCATATGACAAGGTCCCAAGAAAGCTGATCTGGGCAGTACTGCAGTGGTTTGAAGTCCCGGAAACATTGGTAGAATTAGTGCAGGCTATGTACAAAGACACAATGACTCAAGTACGAACAGTGTTTGGCCTCACAGAGCGGTTTCCAGTGGGTGTGGGAGTACATCAGGGTTTAGCTCTGAGCCTACTGCTGTTCATACTGGTGATGAACTACATTAGCAAGCAGGTTGGAGGGGACGGATCAACAAAACTGCAGACAATGTGGCAGCACAGGCAGACTCTGAGCTAGAACTTCAACAAAGGATAGGAGAATGGAATGCAAATCTGACGGCACATGGGATGAAACTAAGTACAGATAAGATGGTGGTAATGGCAGCAAATTGGGGAAATCAGAAGAAGCTGAGAAAAGAGATAGAAGGGAAGATAGTGGAACAGGTAAACAGCTTCAAGTATCTGGGAGGAATAGTTGAGGAGAAGGGTAGTCTGAATGAAGAAGTCAAAACTAGAATCAGATGGACTGCAGCCAACTGGCATAGAGTATCAGGTGTAGTCTATGACAGAAGAATTCCAAAGAAGCTGAAAAGTAAGGTGTACAAGACAGTGGTGCGACCAGTACTACTGTATGGTACAGAAACCTGGGCAGTAAAGGCAGAACAGTTGAAGAAGCTAGAGGTGATGGAAATGAAGTGCCTGAGAAAGGTGACAGGAGGCACACTGTGGGACAGGCAAAGAAATGAGGACATAAGAGCAGAAGCCAGAGTAGCTGCAACTGCAGAAAAGATCAAAGAGAACAGATTACAGTGGTTTGGGCACATGGGTAGAAAAGCAGAAGACAATCAGGTGAGGAAGATTTGGGACAGACAGGAAGAAGGTAAGAGGAAGTGAGGATGTCCAGCAAAGAGGTGGATGGATTGTGTGAAAGAAGATCTGTGACAGTCAGGCATGAGTGTTGAAGAAGGCAGGAGTGTGGCACAGAATCGAGAGAGTTGGTGACAGTTAACACGATACTCTGATCCCTTGTAGAAAAATGAGAAAAGGGGGGCTGATGATGATGATGATGATGAATGTTACTCACATTCCAACAGGGATCAGAGGGGTGGAGGGATGGACCACTAGATGTCAGGGACAGTAAATATTGAAGGACAATAATGGCACGGACATCACAACAGGGATCAGTGGATGGAGGAGCCATTAGGTATAAGGGATAAATCCAAAATTAAAGTGCAGTAACAATACCGACAGCAGTATGCAGATCAGGGGGTGGGGGATATACTAGACTACCAGGCATGACAGATACATGCTGTGATGGTATTTCAACTATTATGGCAATGGGGCCAACAACAGGATGATAGGGCAGGTCAGGTACCAAGACTGTGGTGTGTGTGTGTGTTGTGTGTGTGTGTGTGTGTGTGTGTGTGTGTGTGTGTGTGTGTGTGTGTGTGTGTGTGTGTGTGTGTGTGTGTGTTTGTGTGTGTGTTCATGTTTTGTGTACTTGTGTGTGGAAGAGTGACTGGAGGTGAAAGCCACTTCTTACATCAGCAGCAGTTTACTACCACAACATGATAGAGACACCAAGTTTTATAGGAATGAGGTTCTATCTTATCATGGCTAACATGTCTCTGAATTGCAAATATTCACATCATGTCAGCAAGATACATCTCATGATAAGCCCATTAAAGAATCCCCAGACTTGTCTATCTACATTTGATGCCATTTGACCCATAATTTTTTAACTATAATTTTCTGATGTTGTTATTATATTATTGTTACTTTTATAGCTGATGGAGAGCACAGGTCATGGCTGAAAAGAGTCAGTTGCCCAGTCCACTTATCCACTCAACAAATGTCAATACAAATAAAATATAATAAAATAAAGTAAATACAAAAATACTGCACTTGTCAGTGCTTTCTGTTTGTCATTCTTTCTTCCTTGTTCTACCCAGCCTGGCAAGCTGCCTGCCCTCCATTAGGGTTGGAACCTGTCCTAACTGATGACCAGGATTCCTTCTAATCAATAATACCTGCTGCATTTGCCATCCTCTGAATCCATCCCCTCAAGAAAACAAGAAAGTATGTCCACTGCTTTTTGAACAGTATATTTGTCTAAACACTAGGTCTATTTAAAATCCCTACCTCTCAAGGAAAGCCAGCAGCCATACCCTTTCCTACTTCTTACCTCCCCCCACCCCTCTCTTAGCCTTTATTTGGCTTCCATACTTGCCTTTCCTACTACTAGATTACTTCTTTCCTCCCATAGTTATTGTGTACTACAAGTTTTACCCACTATCCTACTCCCTCATGTTTGCAATACTCAGTTAACTCATTTTTATCTACTTATTTTACTAAAAGTAACTACTTATTTCATTAAAAGCTACTGTTACATACTTAACTCTACCTAGACCTACTTTAAGATTCCATTTTTCACCCCCTTAACCTCCTACTGTTCCAACCTACTCAGACTATCTTTACATCTATCACCTCTTTTACCTAACTGCACCTTAACTTACCGCCAGAAATCAGCATTTCCACTGATTGTTTTTCACAGGCTGTTTATTTTTCCTCCTTGCTTGGCTGTTCCTGCTCCATTCGCCCTGCGGGCTCAGTCTGCTCCCCTACCCCCAAATTCCACCCACCCCCAGTGCATCTAGCCTTATACCTCCCTAACCACTCCCACTTCCCTATCAGCCAATCACATTCCATTCCTCTCCAATATCTTCCAACTACCTCACCACTCCTCTACTTTATTCTTCCACTCTCAACTCCTTACTTCCCACACTCAACCTCTTTAGCATCATGCCTGTTTCATCCATATCTCTTTACCTTATATCCCTACTACTGTTTTCAATTCTCCCTTCCCTTTTCCGTACTTATATCTCTACTGCCTATAAACACCTTGACTGCTCTAACTTCCATCACTCCTCAAAACAAACATCCTTTTCTGCTCTATCACCTAAAACACATAAATATAAAGAGGATTACTGGACTCAAACAAATACCCTACACTGACCGCCTCAAAAAACACCAGCTTTACTTCATAGCATATCGCCTACTCAGAGGTGATCTCTGCCTAACATATAAAGCTATGTCAAACCCAGAGCTGTTGGACATGCTACACCTAAAGAAATCCCAACCCCTCAAAGCTACACTCTCTAGAGACCTAAACCTTGTCACCAGAATAAACAGGACATGCTGGAGGGATAGATTCCTATCCCAGAGACTTCCCATACTCTGGAACAGGCTACCCATCTATGTCAAGCAAAGTTCTTCATTAGCACTCTTCAAGAAAAATCTTGATGAGTGGATGTGAAATAGGAAATACACCCTGGGGATCACTTCTCTGTCTCTGCTCATCAGTGGCACAGGAAAATAACTTTCTTGGGTGGCGTAAGCCAGGGAACCTTGTTGGCTAGGCTTGCGTAGGCTCTTGGGCTGATAGCCTAGTACTTACCTATGAATCTATGAACCTATAACATATATATTCAACTATTTCCTCCCAAGGTATCATACAGTCACCCATATTTACTACAAACACTACCATATCAATAAACCACAGACCTTACCAAATCTAACATTAATTCACACCTGCAGATTACATCTTCACCTCCTTATAGATGGTGATATTCATCCCAACCCTGGCCCCACCAACAACACTACTACCTACACAACTATTCCTTCTTCCTCATTCCTACACATCCCTACATACTCTCCTAACTCCCTCTTATTAGCTCATTTAAACATACGTAGTATTAACAATAAAATAACTCAGCTTCATGCCCTACTTCAGTTACACAACTTTGACATTTTATATCTTACAGAGACATGGCTAAAACCATATACACAGGACTGTGATATCACCCCTCCAGAATATAATATTTTAAGACTGGATTGCCCTAACAAGAAGGGAGGGGGCATAGCCTTAATATATAAAACAGGGCTCCAACTTACACCATTACAGAATATAGTATTTTAAGACTGGATCGCCCTAACAAGACGGGAGGGGCAATGCCTTAATATATAAAACAGGGATCCAACTTACACCATTAAACACTTGTCTTCCATCTGACACCAACTCTGAAATTCTTTTTGCCAAACTACAACTAAATACTTGTAAGTCCATCTATATTCTATGCTCTTATCTTCCACCAGGTAATAACATCAACCTCCTTGAAAATATCCTCAGCTGGCTGTCCACTACCTATCCTCAAGAAACCATTGTCCTAGGTGACTTTAATATTGACTTGAATACCTGTAATAATGGTAACCCTTCTAACCACATTAGCCTACATGGCTTTTCTCAAATTGTTTCCTCGTCCACTCGCATCCATAAACCCACCAACAAAGAATCCATCCTTGATTAGATCCTTATAAATACTCTCTCACCTAACTACATAGTAGATATCCTCCCTGAAGATATGAGTGATCATTCTTTAACTTATTTAATTCGACATAAGACCAATACACCCAGACCTACAGCCTTCAGAATCACTCACTCCAATAAACACTTTAACCCTGAACAATTCCAAAATTAACTAAGCCTTTGTAATTGGTCACCCTTAAAACACCTTTAACTCGAGGAAGCAGTGGCCTATTTCAATTCTTCATTCCTTAAAATCCTCAAACTCCATGCGCCTTCCCGTACCTTTAGGAATAGGACCAAAATTGCACCTTGGCTTACAAAAGAAACTAAGCACAAAATGTTGCTGAGAAACAAACTATGGTCATTATGGCATGCTTCTAAGGACCCATCTGATCATATCAAATTTAAACAGCTTAGAAACTCTACTAAAGCATCTGTACTATTAGACAAAAAAAAATTCTTCTTTCAACTCCAGCAAAACAACCACTAAAGCCCAAAGAAATTCTGGTCAGGGATCAATACACTCCTTCATCAAGGCAGCTCCAAGACACCCACCCCTTCTGGTATCACCAAAGACACTCCCAAACAAGTTGCTGACTCCTTCAACAACTTCTTTACTGAAGCTATCCAGTTTCTAGCTAACTCACTACTTCTTGTATCCACTTATTCACCCCCTCCTCCTTTACCTCTCCACCCACTTTCCAATTCCAACCTGTCCCTACATCCATCATCTGTACCCTCCTACAAAAAACTCAAACCCTCTAGCCCCTCTGCAGACCTACTACCTGCTCAGTATCTTCAAATTGAAGCCAAAGTAATTGCTTACCCTATCTCAATCCTAATTAACAGAACTATAAAAAAGGTACTATCCCATCCATTTGGAAAATCTCACATATTATTCCCCTTCATAAGGGTGAAAACTCAACACAACTTTCCTACTTTCGTCCAATTGCCCTACTTTCTCCCTTAGCTAAAATCATAAAAAAATGCATCCACCGCCAACTACTTGACCACCTCCTACTAAATGGACTACTAGCTCACTCTCAGCATGGCTTTCGTTCCTTCCATTGCACTACTACTGCCCTTCTTTCATTTGCTGATTACATCAACAAAAACCGTAACAATAACATCCTCTCATCTGCTGTCTTTATTAATCTTTCAAAAGCATTTGACGTGGTTAATCATCATATTCTCTTGAATCTTCTGATATCACTCTCACTTGACACTCAAGCACTACAGTGGTTCAAGTCTTACTTAGATAATCGGAAACAGGCAGTGTTCTGGGAAAACACTCTATCCTCCCCTCTTCCTGTCTCTCTTGGTGTACCCCAAGGATCTGTTCTAGGTCCACGTCTATTCTAAATCTTTATCAGCGATCTAGCTTCTAGTATCCCCCAAGCTGAAACCATACAATATGCTGATGATTCCACTTTAGTCTCC
Source organism: Protopterus annectens (assembly GCF_019279795.1). NCBI lineage: Eukaryota > Metazoa > Chordata > Ceratodontiformes > Protopteridae > Protopterus > Protopterus annectens. The sequence goes on from NC_056725.1 coordinate 906,858,596, forward strand.
TCAGCCACAAGCCCAGCTGAATTTCAGACCCTCACCCAAAATGTCTTTGAGCTTGTAGAAGACTGGTTTTTACAGCAATGTCTCCTCCTTAACCCTAAAAAGACTAAACTACTGCTATTTACTCCAACACAAAAATCTACTCCACTTCATTTCTCTATTAAATTCAAAAACGGCAGTCATATCTCCTGACACAACATCTAAACTTTTAGGGGTTACTATTGACCATAGCCTTAACTATGATATTCATATTAATACCACAATAAAATCAATAAACAAAAAACTTGGCTCCCTCTACAAAATCAAGCACTTCCTCACTCCTACAGCCAGAACTACCATTGTCCACACCCACCTTATCTCTACTCTCTTCTGTGCCTCACCTATATATACTAATCTCTTTAAAACTAACCTGAACAAGTTGACTATCTCTTATAACAGTATAGCCAGATTTGCTATCAGCTCCCCATTTAGGACACACCACTGCCTAAATTTAAAACAACTCAGTTGGCTTGAACTGCACAATTAGTTTTTATTTCAGCAACTAATTATCACTCAAAAAATCCTTTATTATCCAGATAAAACCAGTTCTTACAAATCTCATCAGTCCATATAAAAATCTTTCTAACCTTCGCTCATCTAATAAACTATTAGTATCTACACATAAATCCAACAATAAAGCAGGTGACTCCCTTTTCTCTTACACAGTGGGGAAAAGCTGGAAACTACTTCCTGGTGACCTCACTAATATCTCCTCTACTTCAGTTTTCAAAAAGAAACTTAAACTTCATCTTACTAGCCACTGGCTCTGTCCCTGCAGCAACCCTGACTAAAACTCTCTCGTCGTGTTACATCACCATGTAACTTTTCCTTAGCTATTCCACCTTATATTCTTCATATTTTAAAAGTCACTTTACCTGAAAGTTGGACTTAGTTTACCCAGCTAGACTTAATACATACACCTCCTGCTTCCTGCTCTACTTGAAGCTCAACTTCACTTTCCTTCTCTCTCCTATTCCTCTTTATATTCTCCTCTATTACATGTCTCTTTTCCAACTCCTTACTAAGACCCTATTCTAATAATTTCCCTTTTCCTTCTTGTTACTCTCCTTCGATGAAACAAATAAAATAATAGATTCAAACTCGAAAATAAGGGATGTGGTATTTTATCTGTATTTTATCTCATCTAAAATTTAATATATCTGTCACTGAAGTTAAATGTTTTGTAACTGTAATTTGTTTTTAAATTTGTCTGTTCTTTGTGGAGCTTTTCTTCCCGGGCCTCTACTGAAAATGGACATATATCCAGCTAGACTAGCCCAGAAAACAAATGATAATGAAATAAATAAATAAATAAATAAATAAATAAATAAATAAATAAAAATAAAAATACAATCCCCGGAATTCAGCAAGTTCTGCACGGCATGCAAGAATAGTGCAAGAGCTGCTGTAGGCAATATGGCCGCTGAGAGATCCAGGAACAAGCTCCCAGGATGTGCAGGAGCATTCCTGCATGGACACAGCCCCTGTATGCTAATTACCCTATTTGCAGGTAAAACCATGCAAATGAGGTGAATTAGTGATCCAGGAAGCAGGCAGTCATCGGTGCAGGATTAGTGTAACCTTCAGAAATGTATTCGGCTAGTAACTGAGTACATTTTTGCAAACTACAAAACTGAGCCATGATAGCTCCAAATAAAGGGTGTATATAATGAGGAAGGCATGCCAATGGCCAAATATATGGCCATTGGCAAGGAAAATATTTTAAAAATAACAAAAAATAACTTTTTTTGGCCAATTTTGGCCGTTTAAGCATAGGGCAGCAGCGCACAAACAGGATCGGCCTGGAAATAGAAATATAACCTTGAAAAAAGCTTTTCAGGCAAAATCACAATTTTGCCATTATAGTCAATGGCAGGCAGAAGACAACAAGGCCACTGAATAGTGGTTGCTAAAATGGAAGGCTCAGTGTTAGACTTGTAACTAGGCATTAGCAGTCAGTTCTATGCAAATGTGGGGAATGATACTGAATCACAAATTTCTCCTCATTGCAAGCCAGCACTTAACCATGTAGGTGAAGGAAAACCATGGTGCAAGCCTAAGAGTTAGCTGACAAAAGCATTTTAGCTAGTTTCACTGTGTGAAATGTATTAAGGGGAAATTTTCTCTACTTGTTAAGCACCTATTTGTTTGTTCTGATTTCCTGCCAAGGAGGGTATTACATAACTGATTTGTTTGCAGTTAAAAGCATTCTGTAGAGTCTTCTTGCTCCTTTATCTGTTTAAAGCTTTAATTTCATGGCTCACTGCTGTTCTTCTGCTGTGATAATCATTTCAGTAGTGTTTACTGCCTAAAAGAGCATAGGCTAGGAGCTTTAGCATTGTTTCTCAGCCTCCCTCCCTGTTGGTGTCTTGCTGTTATACTTGGTGGCTTTGCAGTTGCCCGCCACTACTGTAAATTTTATCTGGGACACTCCTCCCAGTCTAGTGTCATTAGCTCATTCTACCTAATACAGAGAGAACATTTGAGAAGGCCAAACCAACTTAGTTTTATTACCTTGAATTATCTTCTGATTCTCCTCTCTCCCTTTCCTTTACAAAAAAAAAAAAACAAAAAAACTTTGCTAGAATCTCCGTGTTCTGCTTAACTGTAATGAAAGAAAGTTACACTTTTTCCTGCCTTTCCTGTAACTAGTCTAGTCCAGATACAGATTTGCTGTATCCAGGACTGTTTGTAAGCGCCTGAGTCCCTCAAGCCTTTCTGTGTTGGAGAGAAGCCTGCTAGCTTATCTGTGGGAGTGGTAAGCACTAGGTAACCTATCTACCACATAAGGAGTGGTTTCTGGCCCATAAATTGTAGTTATTTGCAGTTTGGGCAATTTTTCAATCTCTTTCAACTTTCTGATTTAAAAGTTTGCATTTCCAATTGTTTCTTTCCTGTAAATAGTCTAGTTCAAATACAGATTCTTAGTTTTAGCACTTGAATTTGCTTATTCCTGCTCAGCACTTGTTCAGAACTTGTTGCAAGCACTAAAAAAGCTACAAATTACTACAGCACTCAACCTTCCTCATTCCCCAGAGGAAAACAGTTTTTGTACTTACTTTTCTCACTTGGTCAGAGAAAAACAGCTTTTGTACTCACTTTCTTCACTTTTCTAGAGGAAAATAGTTTTTTATTCAGACATGTCCAAGGGTCAGCTCCCAGCGTTCTCTCCTGTCTATCTGATGAATCTAGACATATTGGGGCAATGTAGCTATTGCTTCATGTACACAGACAACCCTCTCCTCCTCCCACCCAACACTACAACCTGTAAAGGATGCACTGATCTAGACAAACTGGAGGTAAACCTATCTCCAACCAAGACTGAACTTGACAGTCAAGAGGAGAAGGCAAGCACTTGCACAACACCACACACATCACATAGTCCCACTAAACCTACACCACCAAAATCCACACATAGAAACACAAAAACAATCATGGAGGCTCTCAATAATAATTTGCTCAAGCAACAGAGACCTCCAAAGCAGAAACGCAAGCAACCTCCACCCCCCAACACAACACAAATGACACATAGCCCACAGACTCAGTATGCCACTCAACCACAACTCATAAGGCAAAGCAACGTGCCCAACACACTAGTCATAGGTGACTCTATAGTCAGGCACAGTGATGCCCCACTCACCAGGCTAAACAAGGAGAAGGTTACTGTCAGCTGCCTGTTGGGTTTTGGGATCTGCCACATAACTCACGTACTCAGGTCACTCCACAACAAGTACAAATATGACTCTGTCACTGTACATGTTGTGAATGACCTGAGACATACCTCCCTGGACTACATGAAAAGAAACATGGAAGAGCTCTCCGATCTCGTAGCACAGAGAGTTATGACCATAGCCCTGAGTAGCATCCTGCCGTAGTCCAGAATGATACTGCAGTACAAGGACAAAATGAGTGACTTCAACAATCAACTAAGCTTCTGGTGTCATTCTAAAGGGATCCAGTATCTGTCTGCCTGGGATGACATGGTCAACAAACCACGATGCTTTGCCAGAGATGGCCTGCACCTGTCACCCCTGGGATTCTGGATTCCGGCTAAGGATCTTGCCCTATGACCATAGGGGCAAAGTTCGAATGACAAATTCACCACCGTAACAGGAACTGGCAAGCAAAAACTGAGGCTAATGGTACTCAATGCTAGAAGTCTAAATCTCAAAATGCACTCCCTTGAGGCACTCCTTAAAATGGAGAGCATTTATATCTGTGCAGACCTGGTTCAAGGCTCCAGAGAGCACCCCTGCATTACCAGGCTATAACTCATACAACACTTTTCGGCCACCTAACCTGGACCGGAACACCAAAGGTGGAGGTGTGTCCATATTCATTAAGGATATCCACACCTCCAGGCTAGTTGCTCAGCATAATGCATCTGAGGTTATCCAAGTGCAACTAACTCTGGGCAAAACTGCAATTCAAATTGTAGCTTGCTACAAATCCCCCACCATGCTACAGGATTCCCACTCCTCTTTTCTTGATATACTGCAAAACATTAGGGTTCAACCAAACACCCTAATAATAGGTGATTTCAAATACCCCACCATTAACTGGGAAAACTACTCATGTACCAACTCCTTTACTTAATGCTTTCTGGAATTCATAAATTTCAATGCCCTGGATCAGCTTATCCACACCCCCACCAGGGGCAACAATATCCTAGACCTAGTCATTACCAACATGAGTGACTGGTGTTCCACAACTGAAGTCAAATCCTTGTTGGTCAGATCCAACCATAAGCTAATTAACCTAGATATCCACATCCCACCTCCCATTAAGGAAACCACGGTAAAAGATTTCTCCAAAGCCAACTTCATGACACCCATGCAGATGGACAATACAGTTATGACTGCTGAATCCTACACAAATGCACTCTATAAGCACTTACATGTGTGCATGGATCGTGCTATCCCAAACAGAGCCAAGATGCTATCCTCCAAAAAAAGGAAGCCAATTCTGGTGGTCCCCTGCCATAAACAAACTCTACAACAGATGGAAGAAACTGTTGCAAAAGAGAGTAAAATCCCATGAGTGGAGGAGCTCCCTGTTCAGCCTCAGTAAGAAGCTGAGATCCCTTATGAGATCCTCCAAAGCTAGCTATGAAAACAAAATCACCACTGATTCTAGGGACAACCTCAAAGCATTCTATAGCTATGTCAAGAATCTCAATGGCAACACCCAGATCTGCTTTGAGTTACAGCACAACGGCATGAAAATTACAGAACCAACTGATATTGCCAAGATCTTGGCAGATAGGTTCAGTGCTAACTTTACCCCCCTCTCACCCCCTAAAGGGCCCATATCTATACAGGAAGAATGCAGAGTCCCTGTAATCACAACTATGTAGGTAAAATCTGCACTCTCTAAAGACAATAACACAACATCCATGGGACCAGACAACATCCCAGGCTGCGTTTTACATGAACTTCAGAACGAACTGGCTCCCCACCTAAGCACCATGTTCAATCATAGCCTCATGTCAGGTTTTGTGCCCACTGAATGGCACACAGCAACAGTTATCCCACTCCACAAAGGAAGAGCCACCACTGATCCCAGGAACTATCACCCTATTAGCCTGATGAGCCTGGTCTGTAAGGCCATGGAATGGATCATCATGGAACTCATAAACAAAGACATTGGTAACCTCCATACTCTGGACCCCACCTAGTTCGGGTTTGTAAAATGCAGGTCATGCCTCCTGATTGGCTTCTTTGAGGCTGTCACCAAAGCTGTAGATGAGGGTAAGGTGGTTCACATAGCCTATCTTGACCTCGCCAAGGCTTTCAACACCATCCCCCATTTTGGAATTATAGCTAAACTCACTAAACTAGGTATAAATCAGTACATCACAAGATGGGTTGCCAACTGGCTCACTGACAGAACCCACACTGTAAAGGTTGCAGACTCCAGATATGACTTCAAACCAGTGACAAGTGGAGTACAACAGGGTTCAGTCATGGGACCTCTCCTGTTTGGTATCTACTTCTCTGAAGTACAGGCTAACAAAGAAGGCCTTTGGCTAATGAAGTTCACAGATGACTGCAAACTAGAAGTCACAGTCAAGTCCCCAAATGATGTGGGCATCCTACAGAAGAGCCTCACTGAGACAGATGCCTGGTGTCAGAGTCATGGCCTCAAGCTCAATGCCAAAAAGTGCATTGTCATCCCCTTTGGTAAAAACTCTGTACTCATGAACTACCACATAGGCATCAGTCTACTTAATGTCGAATGTGTGAAAAGAGACCTTGGGACCCAGGTGGACACTAGTCTCCCATTGATAATCACATCACCACAGTAGTCAGGAAATCTTTCTCCATGCACACCTCATCACAAAAGGGTTCTCATCCAGGAAATAAGAGGTAATCGCTCCCCTCTACATGACATCAATAGACCCATTATAGAGTACAGTGCCCCTTTTGGAATGTACCTCACAAGACATCTGCAGCAGCTGGAAAGGCCACAGAAGTACCTCACAAAGAGGATTACTGACCTCAGACAGATGCCCTGCACTGACTGTCTCAAAAAACTCCAGCTTTACTCCATAGCATATCGCTTACTCCGAGGTGATCTCTGCCTAACATGTCAAACCCAGATCTGTTGGATATGCTGCACCTAAAGAAATCCCAATCCCTCCGAGCTACATGGTCTAGGGACCTAAACCTTGTCACCACTATAAACAGGACATGCTGGAGGGATAGATTCCTGTCCAAGAGACTTCCCATACTTTGGAACAAGCTACCCATCTATGTCAAGCAAAGCTCCTCATTAGCACTCTTCAAGAAAAATCTTGATGAGTGGATGGGAAATAGGAAATACACCCCAGGGATCACTTCTGTGGCTCTGGTTGACAAGGGCACAGGAAAATAACTTTCTTGGGTGGCGTAATCCAGGGAACCTTGTTGGCTAGGCTTACTTAGGCCCTTGGGCCAAACCTACCTATGAACCTATGAACCTACGAACATCATAGAGGGCTGTGTCAGGCATACTACTGTAAGCTTATTAAAGCTCTGTGGCTTGGGTTTGCCCTTAGCATAGCAGAGCTAAAGAAGTGGGTGTGTCTGAAACTGCCTAGCAGTATTTACATTGCCTAAATAGGTGGGCATGCCATGCACTGGGTTTTAGACAAAAAAATAAATAAATAAACCAGGAAATAGCAGCTCCATTCACATCTGAGCACTGTGTTTGTGTGGCGCGCCTTGGAGCTTAAACAGCAAGGAAATGGGAAGGGAAAACAGCTGTAGGAAGGTAATCAAGGAAAGCTAGAACAGCTGGCAGGTTAAATGTATTAGGATCAGCCAATTACACAGGCTGCAGCCCAGCCCATCCCAGCACATTACTATAAACTACCCAAACACCTTTACATCCAGTACTTCCCACAAACTCCACACCACCGGTGTACACAAATGGGGAAGTTTTACCTAACAAAAACAATAAAATGATAGGGGCTGCCTTTGCTCTCATAAATTAACATGTAGAAGAGGCTGAGGTGGTGAGGATGACAATGCTGATGACTAAACCACAGTGAGGAGAAAGAGAAGAGTGCACAGACCCAGGGTAACCTACCAGGGGCTATATGAACTGGAGATAGTGGAGTGCTATAGGGCGGACAGGGACCTCCTACAGCAAATTGTTGAGCTGTGCCAGCCACGCCTCACACACAGAACCAACAGAGGGGAACCCATCCCAGTGGATAACAATGTATGTGCAGGCTTAAGAATACTAGCCATAAGTACCTTCCACAGGCCAGCTGGGGATATCATGGGGATCTCACAGGCATCAGCATCCAGGGTACTCCACCAGTTCCTGGATGCCATGTCAGCACATGCCAGTGAGCACATATATTTCTTCATCACTCATGAGGTGATGACCAGCAATATACGTCTCTTCCACCAGATAACAGAAAACCCTCAGGTAGTGGGTACTACAGACTGCACACACATACACATCAAAGCACCACACAGCAAGCGGGGTAGAGTCTACATAAACCACAAAGGCTTCCCCTCCATCAACTACCAGGTCGTGTGCATTGTCCAAGGCATTATAATGAATGTGTGTGCTGGCCACCCTGGAAGCTATCACAACTTCCACATCTGGCATATGACGCAGTTGTACCAGAGATTTGCCATTGGGGACATCCCATATCGCCACCTAGTGGGAGATGCTGATTATGCACTGGAGCTGTGGCTGATGACACCCATCAGAAATGCACACACACACGAACAAGAACTCCATAACGAGGTGCATGCACAGACCAGAATTATAATAGAGCATGTGTTTGGGATGCTCAAGTCACGGTTCCGGTTCCTGGACATATCCGGTGGAGCTTTGCAGTACTCACCAGCTACATGTACCCAAATTGTCACAGTATGTGCCATGCTACACAATATGATCCTGCGGAAACAGCTGCAGCAGGAACAGCATGGGGCAGGGCCACACAACCCCCCACCATTGAAAAGGCCAGCACAGGCACAGAGTGACCTGGAGGAAGAGCAACCTGAGCCTGCCCCTGTAGGCAGAAGGAGGCATGCCTAGTATGCCCAGGCCTTGGCAAAGAGGCAATGCATAGCACATCCACTGACACTGTAGGAACCCAGGGATTGACACCTTGCTCTGACTCGCACATACAGTAAAAAGGATGCCAAACATGACACTACCTATGCTTAACCATATACAGGGAGTGTACTATGTGCATCCGACATAGTCTGCCCTCCAACACCATCCTCAATAATGGCACAGACATGAGGTAAGTCACTCTCACTATCAATTGCTGAATGTAGTAGTATGTTCTGCTACCTGTATCTATGGTACGGATGTGAGCATGCAAGGGAATCAGGTGACTGAAAGGGATGGCTGCAGATAGTAGACACCTATATTGGCAGCATGAAATCCATAACAAATACTCATGTCAATATACTAGGCAGTACTAGACAAGATGACAAAACCCACTGGAGGACATGTGGTGGGCCAAATGTGTGTCCATAGGACACACACACATGCATGTCAGTGAGTTTCACATACTCAACAACAGTCTCAGCCAGCAGGGCAGGTGTAGACAAACACAACGATAGGCTGTGCTAAGACCTCTGATTGATGGCAATGGAGAACAGCTCCCCTCCAGACCTACACAGACATACTACAACAGGTCAGACAGTGGGATGTTAGTTCTGAAGGGTAAGACGTCTGAAACTGAAATGTAGGTCAATAATCCTCAGAAATGTACTACACTGCCTCTAGTCTGCATGACAGGTCAGAATGCAGAATGAAATGGAAGCCAACAGAGTACCTGAAATACCAGTACTGTCATAGCAAATGTTTACAGTTGTCAGGTGTGCCCTCCACCACAATCTTTTGTAGAAATGTAGTAACATATATGCGTGGGTATAATAACAGTGGAGCACAGATTACCTGAGCTGGCCAAAGTAGCAGCATATATTGTTGCCTGTGCACAATATGCAGGGTTCTATGTGTTAGATTGTTGTGCGTTGTATATTGTATGACAACGGTCAGTATGTAGGCATGGAGGGTTGTGTCCTGGTGGCCATTGGCCAGTACTGTTGATGACAGGGCCAAGTTCTCACAACTGCAGTTCCAAACACAACGTATCCCAGCAAGACACAATCCAGCAGTAAGCCATACTAATTGTTCAGATGTAATATCTGTCACCATCTGAAAGAAGGACATGCCATGAATATGGGCCCAGACATACAAACAGTACACAGGAGGAAGTACCCTAGACAGAGAGTGTATAAAATGTTACTGTCAAATGGGCACACCTTTGGATTTGTACATACAGGCTAGCAGCACATTAGTTGGCTGTGTAGCATGGAATACTGATGTAGTCTGGACAAACACTGGCAGACCACAAAAGGCACAGGTATGAAGTACTGAGAAACCGCTGATGTGCCTGCACAAAATAGTATAAGTGGAATGCCCCACGTATGTCTGTGAGTCAGCTGCAAGTAGCTTCCATAGCACAGATGCAATCAGCTCACCCCACCATCAGCCACAGGTACTTCACAGGTCATATCCCTGCTGTTGGGAATGAGTACAATATGACCCCCACCTCTGTATGGGAACAGCCAGAGAATGCAGCATGCTGAAGAGGTGTCCCATGCAGGTGTATCCCTAGCTGTAAGCAGTACCCTGTCAGTATCCACACCAATGGATTAATAAGGACAAAAACTATTGCCATTAATACCTTGCAGACCTAACTGCCACCCCAGGGGAATACAGTGGCTTGCAGCCTGGGATTGTAGGAGAGACAGAATGCACTGGTCTGCTACAGATGACCTGCATCACTAATAAATGCCATACAGTCCTCTGTCAAAGGCCTGTGTCTCATCCATACTGCCAATGTATGTTATCTCATGGACTTCCAAATAGTGACATAACACAGTCCACAGAACACAAATGCATGGCCATGTTGACAAATCCCAGTAGCATGTCCACCATGTCCTATTGCATGAACTGTGGACCAAAACCTGAATACTGCTGGGATGAAGTGATAACTATAGGGATACTTATCAGATATCATTTGCATAATGTTAAGAAGAGGATAGAATGGGGGTGGGGGGTAGAAGCATGGACGTTATGGAGTGTGTGAAGTCTGAAACTCAGGTGTGTGCACATACTATCCCTGCCTGCAAACACAGGAATGGGTGGCTACAAACCTGCTTATAAACCACAATGTGAAGGGGTAATGACCAGAAATATGAACCCTGCCTCTGGGTAACCTGTGTGAATCTGTACAGCTGTGAGGTAAGGCCACAGCAGGATATGGCCATTCTGTCACATCGATAGATGTACAAGCATAGGATCCTCAGCCACCACAATACCAAGGTGCTGGAACATTTACAAAGACCCATCGGCAAGTGTCTGTATCTCCCCCTCCAAATGGCATGATTGTGCAAGAATATGTAGGATGCAGATCACAATACTGGGCACAGCTTCATTCATCTTGTATTCCCCAGGACATTACTGCAAGCAAATACGTATACCTGTCTGTAGTTGATGACATAAAACATCACAGTGTAAAACAGTAATATGTCTGAATATCTCTGCTAACACCAAAACCATGTAGGAGAAGCAGCACAGACACAATTATTTACAGTATCCCACTATCCTTTGCCAATTGTGACCCCATGTTGTCAACCTATCTGCAGATATCCTACAGAAACAGGTTGTTAGCTGTAGGTGTAGAACACAAATGCCTGCACTGGACTGCAACCTACCTTGAATGGATTCACACATTCAGTACAGAAGGTCATACTGGGCATGCTCCAACACTTAGAGAAACGAAGCCCATGTCTGACAACAAAATACAGAAGGGTAGAAATGAAGCCCATGTCTGGCAACAACAATGGACTATACATATCTGTCAGTTGCAGATGTCTGTGCACACACTCCACATTGCACACCAGTCATGCTTTTCACACACATAGGATAGGAATACACACATATGTCCAAGGGCAACACACTATAATAGGTCAAACATACACATATATAAATGTGGGGAAGAGAGTGACAGACAGTGAAAAAGCGCTTCCCATCATGAGGCCTGTCCCACCCAGCACACATCTAATTGGCCAATACCACATGATGTGCAAATGTCTATCACTGTATAGATTTGCTTCTGGTAGCCCTCAGCACTATAGTGTATGTGGTGCTTGTGATAACTTTATAACATGACAGTACAAGTCATTATTCATCTAGCAGTTGTATACACAGTCCTGTCAAATGTAAAGTTGTGTGTGACTGAGTGTTGTGTTTGTGCTTCTAGAGGAATGGTTTATGGCTTATTCACACACACTGCACTCCCCATTGCCCTACTTTAGCTAGCTTACTGATGTCATTCACCTTGAAATACACCTTTCGAGAAGGGCTAGCCCTATAATCTCTGTGGCAAGTGCTATAACTGTGTAATGCTATAGTGTGATGTACTAGTTGGGTAGAAGTTTTAATCCCAGACATTGCAACTGTAAAACTCTGTGTGTGTGTGTTTGTTTGTGTGTGTAGGGATCAATCCATGGAATGCACTATAACTGCGTAATACTATAGTGTGATGTAGGAGTTCTAATCCTCTACATGGCAACTGTAAAACTCTGTGTTTGTGTGTGTAGGGCTCAATGCTTTGAGGCCAGTCACAGTCGCTACACTTTCCATTGCCCTACTTTGGCAAGCCTGCTGATGTCATTCACCTTGAAATACACCTTTGGAGAACAGCACACTCTATAAGCTCTGTGACATGTGATACAACTGCATAATGCTGTGGTGTGATTTATTAGTTAGGAAGGAGTTCTAATCCCTGACCTGGCAACTGTGAAACTCTGTGTATGTGCATTTGTGTTTGTTTGTGTGTTTAGGGATCAAGCTTTTGAGGCCAGTCACAGTCACTACAATTTCCATTCCCCAACTTTGGCAAGCCTGCTGATGTCATTTACCTTGAAATACACCTTTGGAAAATGGCTACCCTATAAACTTTGTGGTGCATGCTACAACTGCATAATGCCATAGTGTGACATACTAGTTAGGTAGGAGTTCTAATCCCAGACTGGCAATTGTGAAACTCTGTTTGTTTATGAGTGTGAGGATCAATTATGTTGAGGCCAGTCACTGCCTTACTTTGGCAAGTCTGCTGATGTAATTCACCTTGAAATACACTGTTGGAGTAGGACTAGCCCTATAAGCTCGGTGACGTGTGCTATAACTGCATAATGCTATAGTGTGATGTACTAGTTAGATAGGAGTTCTAATCCCTGACATGGCAACTGTAAAACTCTGTGTGTGTTTGTGTGTGTAGGGATCAAAGCTTTTGAGGAGAGTCACAGGGGAAGGAGGCATATACCCTGCCAGTACCATCGTCAATGACATTAAACTAATAGACTGCTTATTCCCAAATGTGTTGTTGTGCATGTTCTGTCTTGGTGGAATTACATTGGCTAAAATGGGTTCCTTGCACAATTACGTACATCCATGTGTACAGCATTCTCTATGTATTGCATCAACACCAAAGCATCTGCATGTGTTATACACAAACATGTGGTGTGTACCACCCAGTACACTTACCATTGTTCACTGTAGAAGGGCTGCTGACATCAGCTGCCATGCACTCACCAGTATATACCCTTAGACCTATCAGGCATGTGACACATGCAGTAACTGTTATACAGACCTGTGGCATGTGTTCAGCTGTACCCAGGATATGGAACAGTCAAGGTGTCACCACAGTGCCATAACCCTTGTAGGAAACACTAGCAGACCAACATCCTACTGACACATGGTCACCTACAATACAAACTGAAAACATTATGGAGACCACAATCACTCAGTGTTAATAACAGCTATAATGCATCATGGCTGGACAGCTACACTTCCTGACATGTAAGCATTAAACTTTAGTGGTGAAAACATGTTACACAGCATTACATTGGTTCACTGTAGTACAGTCACCCTGTGCATAAGAACCATATAAGCCTGTACCTGCATCAATGTTATGGATGACAGGGATATGGCAGAGGTATCATCATATGCACAGGGTGTGTTGTTGGTTTTCCAGAGACCTAGGCCGAGCCATATCTTTGACTTGGTGTGTGTGCGTGTGTGTGTGTGTGTGTCTGTGTGTGTGTGTGTGTGTGTGTGTGTGTGTGTGTGTGTGTGTGTGTGTGTGTGTGTGTGTGTGTGTGTGTGTGTGTGTGTGTGTGTGTGTGTGTGTGAGGGGGTTTAATTATTAATTGAGCTGTTGTGATGTGTTGTGTGTAGGTATGGGGTTGCACTAGCTGCGTCGGTGATGTGTGTGTATGCATGCACACAGTTCTGCCATGTGGCTGCCCTATACAGAGTTTTGTTGGACAGCTGCAGACCATACCTGGCAGGGTGTGCAGTTCACCATCTCTGGCCACGGAGATGAGAACTGTGCCTGCCAGTGTTTCCACGGGCACCACCAGGTACAAGCTATGATATGGTACTCTCCCCTGATAAAGACATATGTCCTCTGGATCCAGGTTTCTCTTGGGACCAGCCAGGGCCATGTGCATGTAGCCTGCTGTGTTGTGGTGTGGACAGCTCCCCCTGCAGTGCTGGGGCTGGTACTGCCACTACAGGAGTGGCTCTGACTTCTTGCACATCCATGTCGACCTCCAGCTGTTGGTGTTGCTGGCCTTTGTCCATGTGGCCATCGCACTACTCCCACCATATGCTCAAGCACAGACATTCCACGATCGAGGATTCCCACCATCTCACCAACCGTCTATCCATGACCTCTGCAAAATAATGGTGGACACCTGCAAGATCACAGATGTCAATAACAACTGAATGAATAGCCATCTGCAGCCTCAGACCCTGTTTGGTATACCGTTCCATACATGCCAGCAACTCCATGATGGCCTGAAACATGCATCTGGTAGCACGAGATGTGGCACTTCTGCCAGGGGCATGGTGACCAGCAGCCCTACTATGAGCACCCCCTGTACATCTGCCTGTGTGGTACCCTGCTGGACATCCGGCTATGGCTGCTGTGTCCAGATACATGTGCCATAGACACCACATTGTTCTGTCCCATGCCACCACCCACCAACTGTCTCTCATCTATGGCCATTGGTGATGGGTTATGTATAGGCAATGTGACTGTGTACGGGGATGGGGTGGATAATAGTGGGATATCAAACAATGGCGCAGCTTCAGCTCCTGACAACTCTGCCTGTGCCTCAACACTCCTATCATCATTATCAGTGTCCGTATGGACACTAACATAAGTTTGCCTTCTGGAGGGACCCTGAGCCACCTCGCCACCTGTGAGGAGAAAACAAGAAACACACTTTAAGACCTGTGCAGCATTGCTTAACAGAACACACACACACACACACACACACACACACACACACACACACACACACACACACACACACACACATACACACACACACTCACAGACACACTTACAGGTGAGGTTGCACAAAGATATTGCACACAGACCTCTCATTACCCATCTGTCAACATGCATGACATATGACAATCAGCATGCAGTGCAGCTATATTCAATACCTATTACCAACATTATAGATCTCTGTGATGCATGGGTTGTGTTAGTAGGTGATGTCCCTTTCTCTGGAACACACTGCACCCATGTACACAGTATTGCTGTGCACCGGTTCAGCATCCTGGTACACCTGTGCACCATACCTCACAGGTGTACACATCATTGCTGAATGTGTATATTTGTGTCAGTTACATTTTCTCTGCTGCTCACAGCCCCAATGTATTTGTCTGACACATACCTGGGATGATATGTGGACAGATGTCATTTGTGAATGCCTGATGTCTGATTTACAGATCTCATCATCAGCGATGCATGTATGCCCAATAAAATACAATTACACTGACAACCTTCAAACCTTACTGTGGCTATGCAGAGTGTACACACCCTTATTGACATGGCACTCTCTTCCCTGATATGCCATGGAGCAGCATTACTGCATATGTTAACATTACACGAACCTGATATGTGACATATGACCTGTGCAATCAAATGCAGAATCAAACAAATGCGTTAGTTGTGCAGATGATGACTGAGATGCATACAATTTGTGGATGCATATGTGTGCACACCCTTATCATGATGGTATGTTTCACCAACTGTTAAGTGTACTACAGTAGTCACTATTCCTGTAAGAGGAATACTAGCATGGGCCATCTGCATTTGCCAGTATTTGGTCACTGTCCAACACATGTCCCCGAACTCTGCATGCTTGCAATATCAACTCATGTGCACAGCCCTTGGAGGACACACAACTCCGTCATTATTGCTGTGGAGTCAGGGTTATGTCTGCCACAATTCATGACCTTGACTGTGTGTTGATACAGCCATTCTTAGTGAGCTTTGGATGTCTGCTTCAGTTCACAGTTGTGTTTCAAGATGACACCCCCTCCCCATCCTCAGCCTTTTTGCAAATGCTTGACAATGATGGGCTACACGTGTGACATTTTGCAGTGTCCCAAATTCTGAACCAGCCTAGTTCTTTCTAATGAATGACAAACATACAGGTGTAAACTGGCACCAGCAAGGTACAGATGGGGGTTGGAGGGCCTGAGGTGGGGTGAGGTGTTGGTTGCACAGCACATGTATCTTAATTGATACTGTCTGTAGGTTTCCAGCTTGGTCTTGGTACACCAGTACACATTGCAACATATGCCTTTGGGAGACTTTTGATGTTATGCATACACTACCTGTAGGGAGCCCTGGCTGATGTTTCCTGTGGAACAACTGTACCATCTGATTACCCTAACTCATGGGCCACACTTAAGCAAAGTTCAGGTGATTTGTCGACACAGGTACTGCACAGCCAGTACTTGCTAGACATTCCTGCAACTCACTCAGTGTTGCGGCATGTTACTAAGCAGTCTGCACGACCAGATTGCAACATGTGTCGTCATCTGTCTTGGATGGCCATCTGTTTATTTTCTACATTAATCTTGTCCCATACAAGCTTGCAACATACATGACTGTCTCCACTGTTTGCCATGATATATGCAATGGTGAGGTAAGGCTACATGTCCCACTTCTGTGTGCTACCTGTTGGATATGGGATCCATTCCATGGCTTGTAAGATATGTGCAAGCCACATCTGCCTCTGTTGCAAGTAAGTGGGCACATTTGATGGACAAATGTATTGGACAGCAGACCATTTTGTGGTGTGACACTGAGGACCTCGACTTGCTGGAAGGTCCACACTCATGAAGAGTGAATGTTGTCAGTACCTCAAAGGCTGCTTCCACAATATGTTATTTGGAGTGTATGCACACATATGCTTCCAGTGTTTGTTAAGGTATGTATTCCCCATATTTGCTGTTCTAACTTTGATTCCATATTACACATTCATTTCTCATGTTAGGACCACATTACAGGTTGTAAAGGTTGTGGAATGCAGTATTGTGATATGCCGTTGTGTAGACCTGTAACAGTGGAAATTGTAATAGTGGTATATACACTGTTGTAGCACTGCATAAGGGTGATGTTTCAGACATGTCCCAACTGTAGACCATTTGTCCCACCATTATGTTTATCTCTGTGGACACATCTTGCAATAACAGGTTGTTAGTCATATTGCAGGACTCTTACATATGCTTCAGATATGCCACCATGGTGACCACTGTGATGCAATGCAGTTAACAGCAACAATAAGTGAACATGTACAGCATGCATTATGGGTAGGTGTGTTAAATGTGTGCATGGCAAATACCATGGCTATAAGATGGCCGGTGCACTGGCAAATCTGAGCATACAATGCCATACTCACCACAGCTACAGGCTGCTGCCCCAGAGGTATACCAGAGGGACCTAAATAGTTGTGTGAGAGATGTGATGTCAGTAGCCACACCTGTGGCATTGATACAGGGTGGAAGCAGCATTACAGTACATCAACAGTACAATCCCACAATACTACAGAATATGCACATCTGTTTATTACTACAACGCAGCAACATACCATATATATTTTATCTCACATATGCATGATTAAACTCTACAGATGCAGATGGATAAACAACAGTGGTCTACTGAGCTGCCTTGTGGCCTTACCTGCACACTCGTCATCCATTGTGTGGGTAGCACCCACCTCCACAATGCTCTTCATAGGATCTTGTGTTTGCGGGCAAGCTGGTGCCCCGAGACTGGCGAGGAGCTCCTCAGCATGTGTCGCGGGGTGAATGGCATGAACCCCCCGTGGCTAGCTGGTCCCTCCTAACTGCAGCAGCATGCTGAAAGGAATGGTGGAGTAGGTCAGTGCACTGATGCCAGACCCGCTCATAACCGCGGCTATGCAGGCCAAAATCATTTTCCCTGTGGACGAGCTCGTTCCACAGGGTGGTCCCCTCCTGCAGGTCAGGGCCTGTACGTCCAAACAGGGTGTGGTAGCGTTGCACCAGGTGTTGTATAATCACCTCATTCTCTGGGGGGGGGGGCAAACCAGCAAGCGCTCCCGTGACATGGTGCCTGAAAGACATAAATAGGAAAAAAGGTCTGAGGACCTCATACTGCAAGGATATAATAGTTGTTAATACACATCTCTGTCACCCCCCACCATATCTATAACAATAATCAGAACACGCAACTCATCAGGTATGTTTACAGCAAACCTATTGTTGGGACATATATCGTATTGTACAACAATTTGTGCAATGTGTTTGTAGTTATGTACCATGTTGAGACACTATCATTGGTGGCCTCTTGTGAACAATGTCACCTGCATGCCATTGTAAGGGCCACTATGGTTCCATATATGCATGTGTTCTGTTTGCTATGTGACAGCTCCAAGTCTGGTGTTTTGTGTTAATGGGAATATCTATGCGTGCTGTTAGACATAATCCTGGAATGAGTGGATTATTACTACCCGCATATGTTCTATAACTGTGACACAATAGCATGTTTGGAAAGACAGTTCCCAGCAGAGCCACCTCTTCCACCTCATCTGGCCATGTTACCAGGCCACAGCACATCTGGGACCCACCCCAGGACCTCATCACCTGCTGGTCCTGCACTACCTTCAGATGGAGCCACCTCAGGGGATGGTGTTCGTCCCCTCCTGGGAGCACACACAGACAGGACCCTGTCACCCAAAGTCAGGTCCAGGGGCTGGGGCATAAGGAGCTCCACAGAGACTTGGGGGATGTGCTACACCACCTTGAGACCCTCAGTACACAATCACAGGGTCCGCATGCTACTCCTGTTCAGCACCTAGCCCAGGCACCTTCAGGGCCATAAAGGTGCAGTTGACCTTGGTCCCATTGTTTCCATATGGGGGCTCATGGGCTTCTACATTCCAAACAGCACTCCCCATCCAAGGTGTTTACCCACCACATGTGTCATATACCACCCCTGTATGCTGTCTTGTCTATCTTCCATCCCAACCTACCTCCTCAAATATACCTATTATCCTTCCCCAACATACCAATTCCACCTTCACAGAAAAGGGCAATGTGTTCCAAACATGGATGTCACACCAAACATAACTGCCCATTTTGCACCCACTTACTAACGTACATGTATATATATATATATATATATATATATATATATATATATATATATATATATATATATATACATGTGTGTGTGTGTGTGTGTGTGTGTGTGTGTGTGTGTGTATATAGATATGCGTGATATTCTCTCACACATATCATGCAGCATTGTCATTCAACAGTAGGGGAAATGTATTTTTACATATATATATATATATATATATATATATATATATATATATATATATATACACATATATATGTGTGTGTGTGTGTGTGTGTGTGTGTGTGTGTGTGTGTGTGTGTGTGTGTGTGTCTGTGTGTGTGTGTTTGTGTGTTTGCATATATGTAGACATACATGTATATATGTATATATATATATTTTTTTGAGTTGTGTATATATATATATATATATATATATATATATATATATATATATATATATATATATATATGTGTGTGTGTGTGTGTGTGTGTGTGTGTGTGTGTGTGTGTGTCTGTATATCTGTAGACATACATGTATATATATATATATATATATATATATATATATATATATATATATGCATACACACACACACACACACACACACACACACATATATATATATATATATATATATATATATATATATATATATTTGTATATATATATGTATATCAATATACATATGGAGTGCATTAAAACAGCAGGTCCCCATTCTCTAACCCTCTTTCCTCAAGCAGCTGCACTGTTCTGCCTTGCTACAACACAGACAAGTGTCACATGTGGGCACTGCCTAACATTAGGGAGGTATATATAGTGACAGATTGCAGGCAAGCCTATTACACACCTATGGCATTTGTGCATGCTACATTTACCGTTAACATGATGTGCAAGTGGTGGGGTCTGAAACTCATGTGTCTATCATAACTGCACAGCTTCCACCACCAGCTATTTGCCACACTAATATACATCTTGAGGTACAGAACACACACTATGATGGCTTAAAACTTGTCATTCAGTGCTGATCTGCACAGTTGATAGGTATGGCCCACTGCCCACAGGGCCAGACGCTATGTGCATAGCAGTTGTTCAGCAGGACATCATTACAACAACTCCTGATGGCACATATAAATCTTTCCACATCATCTATCTCATTATTATAGACCAAGTAATACATTCAGTTACATGCATATATGTCCACTCTTGTGAGTACACTTTTATGTCTCCCCTTAGTTATATAGTGCTGTTTTGTAGTTTTATTTAGTTTAGATATTTTTTTTTCCTGTTTGTTTGTTTTTCTCTCTCTGCCCCCCCCCTCTCTCTCCACTGCCAGGATTGAGCTGCTTTGAATAGATTGCAGCATGGATTTTGTAGGTGATGCACATGATCAGGTGATGTTCTCTGCACCAATCAGTGTTCACCACTTGCTACTTGCATGCAGCCAGCTGTGTAGTACTTCCAATTACCACTGTCATGGCAACCCACTACTATAAATTACTACATCATGTGGGTGTTGTCCCTTTACCTTTCCTGTATTCAAGACATCCTTCCTGTGTGTGGGCAGCAGTGTTACAGACAGCAGGTAGCAATAACTCTTACAACAGGACTTGCAGACACAGGCCAACTACATATCTGTTTAAGGATCCAGACCTATGGACAGTGCGAGTAGTGTTGTTATATGCATTGAATACCACTAGTTTTACAGTGTATGTGTCTACATGCTGGTTTAGCATGGAATGTAGTCTGTCTACATAGCTCCCAACTGTAGGCCTATCCACATGATGACCAGAGGATTGGCTGTTATGTTTTGTCTGTTCACCACACAGGTCTTGTCTCAGATATATCAGTGGCATTCTGTCTTTTGAGTACTATCAGTACATGGCTACATCCTTTTGTGTTTCTGACTTCATATTCCTGAATAAGGGTATGTTGCAACCAATCCTGTAACACCAGCCACTTTTTCAGTGTATAACAACAATATTGCAAATATGCCCATGTGGCTTTGTCCATATGTCATGCAGTAAGAGGTTTTTAAGTAGTGGCCTATCATTATGTAGTGCTGGCATTCCTGCCATCATTCCAGTGATGTTGTGGACCCCCACACATATTGAGGGGTAGGGTCCATATATATGTGGGCTACAGCTGGAGAAAACATGTGCAACCTGGTACAGTCCAGAGGTCAGTGCATGTAACACTGTTATATGCCCTTGCAAGTCATTCTGTGAGGCAGGGGTATTCACCATTTATACCCTAGGCTGTTACAACATGTGAGGGATATCAGTAGTAAGACATCTTAAGGTATATGGCTGTATATTTTCATACATTTCACCATGGGAACAGTGGTGGGCTAGTGCTTACTGTCTTACAGACAGTTCTGTTTGTCAGTGTGATAGTGATGTTTTAAGTTAAGCATTGTTATGTAACAGATACATTTTCATTGTGACAACTTAATTCTTTGCCCCCTAGCAGTTGAGTACAAAGTGTAATTGGAGGCTGAGGAACTACATCTGCATTAATTAGTGTTGATTGATTCTTATCTTCCAGGCCAGTGTTTCTTTGATGTTGTACTACTTGAAGGCCTTGGCCTGGTCAGCAACATATGTTATGCTTTCAGATTACTGTATAAAATGTTTTGCTTGAGAGTTGCATTACTCAGTTAGTATGTATATCAAACACCTAACTGCTATATGAAATGGCATATACAACTGAAATAGTACACAAATAAACATTTCTATGTATGCAAACCTGTGTGTGGTGTTATATCCTTTGACTTCTCTGTGGGCATATGTTTCATGCACTAAT
The DNA here is from genome assembly GCF_019279795.1 of Protopterus annectens. Lineage (NCBI taxonomy): Eukaryota > Metazoa > Chordata > Ceratodontiformes > Protopteridae > Protopterus > Protopterus annectens. The sequence goes on from NC_056725.1 coordinate 906,880,440, forward strand.
TGTCTTTTGTATGAGAGAATCAAACACTGGCCATTTTAAAAGGTGGCAACTGTAGGAATACTGGCTGTTCAATATGCCGTGCACCCTCTAAATATGTATCTTCCTATACATATCTATACGTAGTAATATATGTATATGTGTGTGTATGTGTGTATATATATATATATATATATATATATATATATATATATATATATATATATATAGATAGACAGATAGATATAGATATGTGTCTGCATATATGTGTGTGTGTGTGTGTGTGTGTGTGTGTGTGTGTGTGTGTGTGTGTGTGTGTGTGTGTGTGTGTGTGTGTGTATGAATCATTGGAATGTTTACTGCATCCACATTGTACATTCCCTAAGGTAGATAGACTGTTCTGCATGATATCTTATTGACACCATCCTGACATTGTACAGATGAGATGGATTACTGTTAACTTGTTGTGACTATGTTGGGTAGGGTCCTGGGTATGAGACTTGTAAGTGTTGGTATTGTGCCCCCTCACCCTCATTAACAGTGACTTTGGTCATATATGTATTTGATGTGTTCTGTTATACATATATATATATATATATATATATATATATATATATATATATATATATATATATATATATATATATATATATATATATACATATATTTATCTTTTTGCATTTATTTATATATATATATATATACATATATATATTGATATATAGACATATATATAGACACACACACACACGCACATACACACACACACACACACACACACACACACACACACATATATATATATATATATATATATATATATATATATATATATATATATATACACATACATATATACATCTACATATATAAATACATTTCCTCTATTGTTGAATGACTGTGCTAGATAATATGTTTGAGAAAACTTCAGATTTATTTATATCTGACATGGCTTACTGGAAAATCACTTTGGCTACAGTGTGCAAGATCCTGGGTTTGAGATTTGGAAGGGCTGCTTATTTTGTTGATGGGCAGAACAGGGTCTGTTGGAGACAGAGTGACTAAGGCATTTTGAAGCCGTTGTAAGCGGGTTTGCCCAATGGTAAGCAATGCTAACTTCCTGTTAAATATGCTTACAGAGAGTTAGCCTCAAAATTGCTTATTCTGTATAGGCATTGCATACCCCCATGCAAACAAGTTTACACCCGCTTAGTACTGCTTAAAAGTGGTTGCTCCCACTTACCCCAGCACTAATTTCTTTAAAAGACTAGAAAAAGGGGTGATAGAAAAGAGGTGTGCAATGCTTAGCATTGCTTATTTTTAATTCTGCACACGATTTGCTGTATGGCATTGATTTATCATTCATCACATATAAATTTGTTTAGTATCCCTGATTCATGTGTAAGTATACTGTATGGGGCACTTGTGTTTATTTGGGGATTATGACACCTCACATCTGGACTTAATGCAGTACTCTAGTTCACAAATATATGTTATTTAGTACGGTATACACAAAATAATTGTTTATGAATTGCTTTCACATGTAAAATGGGAATTTGCTATAGTGAGGATCAAAACAGGAATAACTGCTCGCAAAGCATACTCTCTAACCACTACACTATAGCAGCATTGCTTTGATTGAATGAATCTTGCTATTTAACTTCTTGTGCTGTTTAAGCTGGACTATGCATGGCTTAGCAATGGGCACACCCATGCAGCTACAGTTAAACTTTATCGCTTTTATAAAAAAAAAAAAATCTTGTAGTGTTCTTTTATATATATATACCCTTCACAAATATCCCTGCTACTGCTACACCTGTTATTTTGTTAGCTTTCTGCTTCACGGTGGGCATACCTCTCAACTTCTTGGAGTGCTAACTCTGGACAAACCCTGAAATGATGGGGGAACAAATGGAGGGACAGATTTAACGTATTGATGTGGATTTCTGCGTACAGCTACACATTTTACAGATATCTTGATATGTTTGGGGTGCTATGAGCAGTCTTACTCATTTTAATTGCTGAGCAGCAATTCTTGAGTGCAGGGGATGTATATTGTGAGAGCTCTGCTCTCAGATACACCCCCTGCACTCATTCACGACTCCATGTTAGTTTAGGAGCACAGGCAGCGCACCTTCATAAGTATGCATGGTGCACTGCTGTGCTGCACTTAAATGGTCATTTCCATGCAGGAATAACTTGTTCCTGCATGGAAGATTAATGAATTCTGGAGAATGCCTTGAATTTTTGTTTATCTTCCATTCCTTGTATAAAAATATTCCAGAGCCTGGTGACTATATTCCTTTAGAAGTATTCCAGCTAATCCATTAATACAATGTCCAGCAAACATTTCTTAAGAGTACTTCCTAGAATTCTGTGTAGTTTATTGTTGTATTTTGAAACAGTGAACACAGATAACTGACTATATATTACCTTGAAAAATAAATTTTGAATGGAAAAAAGGAACAGACAACTGTCATATATCTTAAAGTCATTTAAAAGTTAATAATTAGAAATGCAAAAAAGAAACACCGTTTCAGTTTAGTAAAATACAGTAAACTAGAAATGTTAAAAAGAGTAACCAGGATTCAATAAACTCTGTGTCGGTTCTATGTAGAAGCTACAGAGAGTTTATCCATGTACATGACTGTGATCAGTCCTCAGTAGCACGCAATGCATATTAATAAGGCGTGGCAAGGTTGAACAAGGTTTTGCGGCATGCACCACTGCATCTCGCCATGAAGTCTCTCTGTGAATTGGATAGCACTTCTGCATACTACTCAAATGTACAGTTTTCGCAGCATGTCCAGATGTCTGCCTTACATTTCATGCATGTTAGCCTTATAAAATCTTGGAGGACTCAGTTCAGAAAATAAAGACAGACATTTGAGACTCAGACTTCATATGCCTCAGAAATGTCAGGCGAATGCAACACCTGTTATTCCATCAGCTGTCTAAGTTTGTAATAGCAATACATAAAACTCATCTCTATATTCTGGCCTTTGTCCACCCCATTATTTATTGCTTGGTGCAGATGTCAAACTCTAAAAGTTTGAGAGCCCTGCACTTCCACGTAAGTTAGCTGCCTGCAACAGTTTGATTGTATATATATCTATATATATATATATATATATATATATATATATATATATATATATATATATGTATGTATATATGTCTATATATATAATCTAAGTGATCACTGCCTTACCTATATTATTAAGCTTAAAGTCGACATTCCCAGCCAGCCCACCTGCAAAACTTTAAGAAACGTCAGGAACTTTAACCTTGACAACTTCCAAAATGAAATCAAAGCATGCAATTGCAATGTCTTGAAATGACTCCCATTACAAGAAGCAGTTGAGTACTTCAATACCAGATTTCTGGCTATCCTTAACAACCATGCTCCTACCCATACCATCTGTGTAAAAGCCACAGTTGCACTGTGGCTATCTAAAGAAACAAAAAAAAAAACAAAATTAATCTAAGAAACAAAGCCTGGGCCAGGTGGCATGTTACCAAAGCCAGTATGGACCAAGTAAGCCACCTGTAGCTAAAGAATCAGACCAAAAAATCTGTCATTCTAGACAAAAAAATCACTACACCCTCCTAAAATAAAAATATCATCTAAAAATCTCAAAAGTTCTGGGCTGGTATTAACAATCTTCTCCACCCAGGCCGTTCTGTCACTCCTATGCCATTAGCTGCCCTTGATAAATTCCATGTAGAAATTTTAAACAGCTTCAACTCCTTCTTTACTGAAACTATCCAGTCTCTAGCTACCCATCTCACTCCATCGGACACAAACACCAGCTCTGGCACATCTAGCACTGATCCACCTAGCACCCAACCCCCCTTTACCTTTCAAACCACACCTACCAACCTGATCCGGACCTTACTCAAAAAGCTAAAACCTACTACACTATCTGCCGACCACCTCCCAGCTGAATGTCTTCAAAAAGCAGCTGATGCCATAGCACTTCCCATTTCTATTCTGATCAACAGGTCCATCTCAGAAGGATCCACCTCAGCAATATGGAAAATATCACATGTTATACCTCTCCATAAAGGAGGAAGTTCCACACAATTATCTAACTTTAGACCTATAGCCATTCTTTCACCACTGGCTAAAATCATGGAAATGTGCATACACAAACAAATCATGCACTTTCTTATTCAAAATGGAAAGCTTGCCAACTCTCAGCACAGCTTTAGTCCATTCCACAGTACCAGCACGGCTCTTCTGTCTTTCTCTAATGTCATCAGTCTTCATCATAACAACAACAAACTATTTTCAGCACTCTTCTTAGATCTCTCAAAAGCTTTCAATATGGTCAACCATCAGCTACTGCTCAATACCCTACAAACCATCGGTTTAGACCAACATGCAATACAATGATTTCACTCCTATCTAAACTGTAAGCAGCAGGCTGTCTTATGGCAGGGCAAGCTGTCATCTCAACTTCCTCTAACCCCAGGTGTCCCACAAGGGTCCATACTAGGTCCCTTTCTTTTCTCTATCTTTATTAATGATCTGCACACCACCATCCCAGGAGCCATCTGCATCCAATATGCAGATGACTCAACGCTAATATGCTCCGTCTCCTCTCCTACACAACTTCTAACCCTCACCCAGACCACTTTCAGCACAGTAGAAACAGGGCTAGCTAATCACCGCCTGCTTATAAATCCTAACAAAACCAAGCTACTACTTTTCTCCCCTAACCATAGGCTTTCTTCTCCTTCCTTCAACATCAAATCTAGCAATGACACCGTTATTTCCCCTGATGACCATACAAAGCTTCTAGGAGTAATAATAGACAACAACCTTAAATTTGATAAACATGTAAATCACACTATTAAGTCTGTCAACAAAAAAATTGGCTCCCTGTACAGAGCCAAACCTTTCCTCACCCCCCCCCCCCCAGCTAGGGTAGCTTTTGCAAGATCACACCTCCTCTCTACTCTTATATATGTCTCCCCTGTACTCACCAACCTATCCAAAACCGATCTCAACAAACTATCAGGATGTTGCAATCATATAGCCAGATTTGCTACTGGCATGGCATTTAGGACCCACCAATGCCAGAACATCAAAGCACAAGGATGGCTAGAGTATTCTACCCTTCTACAGTTCAATCAGCTTATAGTAGCACATAAAATACTCCATCAGCCTGATAACACCCCTGCCCTCAAAAATGTTCCAACCCCTCATAGTGCTCTAGGACATTACGCTCAGCTGATAAAGTATTGATACTGACACAAAAATCCATCAACTCTGCAGGTGAAGCTATATTTGCCAGCTGAACTGGTAAAATCTGGAATCTACTCCCTACTACAGTTATCAAGGAAACCTCACTAACCCTATTTAAAAGAGAACTAAAAAAATACCTCACATCTCATTGGCTGTGCTCTTGTTCTAAACCTGACTAACAACTTCAGTAATACATGTCTTGATACCTAACCTGCTGTTTAAACAAGTTTCTATGCCTCATAGCATTTGAATGTCTAAGCATTGTGAATTATGAAATCTGTGTGAGTTTGTCACTCAGTGATGTATGTACTGTCTCTTTTTTGGTATGTGGAGCCCCCCCCCCCCCCGAGCCTCCACTGAAAATGGGCATATATCCAGTTGAACTATCCTGGTCAACAAATGTAAAATAAATATATATATATATATATATATATATATATATATATATATATATATATATATATATATATATACACACACACACACACACATATACATATATATATATATATATATATATATATATATATCTTAGTAATTAATATTGTATGTGTAATTCTTTACTATTATCTCTCTTTTTTTCAACATTTTCTTAATGTACCACATGTTTGCAAGACTGGATAACCCAGATATCGAGAAATGGAAACCAGATGTATTCAGTTAATAGTGCTGCCCATCACGAGGCTGTGCTAAGTTAATACCATGAAATTAACATTGAATACTAATGTGTGCAACTTCATGTAACTAATCCAATGGTGACAGGTGTTAAGTATTGGACTTGAGTACAGTTGGTGTTGGGACATTGTAACTTATGCAAATAAAGTGATACATAGACAAGTATTGCGTCAATATTCTTGTGGCAAATGCTGTAAGTATATGACTATTATACACATGGTCCTGGGTTCAAATACTGTGTGCTCCATATACATTTTACACTTGATTTATGGCAAATTATATTTATTTCCACATATAATACCTGACATAGTTATGCTGATATGGCAAAATTTTGATGAATGTATAGTTCTGCTCCCCCAGCTGCATACCAGATCTGCACACGCGGCTCGAAATGAACTAAAGTTGGAATTGCATTACTTGAGAGTGTGTACTGTATATTACTTGCTACATTTGATAAAGTTGCACTCTACTTACCATCATGCAAACATAGTAAAACAAGTACATTAGCTTGTGCAATGGTAAGTGGAGTGCAGCTTTTTCAAATGTAGCAAAATGCAGACAGTTCACACTCTCAGTAAGTGCAATTGGCAGGAAAACATGCTATTTCAAATGTAATTGGTAGGAAATGTACATTAGACATTGAGCTTGATCTTGTGCAGACATGGCTGGTGTCACTGGAGAGGGTGTTCACTTCTGAATGTAGCATTCAGGTGTGCAGGAGTCCAAGGTCTTTATTGGGCTCCTGGTTAAAGATCATGGCCCCTGCCTCCTGCAGGGAAATTACACAGGCTCGCAATACAGCTCTGAAGCTTGGTGTAGTTTGGCAAGGTCTCTGTCCAGTGCTGGTATCCCCAGAAATGGGGAACAATGTCTGCACCATTTTGCTGACCTCTGACAGATTAAATGGATACCCTTGATCATTCGATCAGGGACTGTCAGACTTAGAACACCCCACAGATGTGTAAGTATCCATGGCATTTATCAATTGTAAATATTAAAGCTGAATATGGTAAAAACTGGCATTCATAATTTTTTTTTCTTTTTTTCATCTTTTCACCAATGCAGAAGAGAGGGCCCTGAATGTGAGGTCTGATACCAGGTGACTAGCCAGGATGAGAGAAGCTTGTGGTATGTAAGCATAATTATATAAAGTACTGTTACTGCAGCCTTAACAGTTAAACATGAATTAGTTACTATATCATACATTGGTATAACATTTTGAATGCATATCTTATAGGTTCATAGGTTGGTACTAGGTTATCGGGCCTAGGACCTACACAAACCTAGCCATAACAATTCCCTGGATATTTCTTCCCACAATATTTACTTCCCTGGACCCCTGCCTAGTAGGGCAACTGACATGATTCCTAGGGTGAATTTCCTATCTGCCATCCAATCGTCAAGGTTCCTTTTGAAGGGGGCCAAGGAGGCACTCTGCTTGACATGTATGGGCAGTCTATTCCAGCATATGGGGAGTCTGTGGGCTAGGAACCTATCCCTCCAGCATGTTTTGTTCATTGTCATGACAAGGTTTAGATCCCTGGACAGTGTGGCTCTGAGGGATTAGGATTTCTTTAAGTGGAGCATGTCCAACAGCTCAGAGTTTGACATGGCCTTGCATGTTAAGTAGAGATCACCTCTGAGTAGATGATATGCCACAGAGTATTGCTGGGAGTGTTTTTATTCGGTCAGCATAGGGCATCTGCTTTAGGCCTGTGATTCTTTTAGTGAGGTATTTCTGCGATCTTTCAAGCTGTTGCAGATGTCTTGTGAGGTACATACCAAATGGGGCGTTGTACTCTATAATGGGTCTAATGAGGGATGAGTACAGTGGGACAATGACTTCCTTTTTTCTGGATGAAAAGCCCTTAGTGATGAGGTGTGCCACATAGAAGGATTTCCTGACTGTTGTGGTGGTCTGGTTATCGAAGGTGAGACCATTGTCCATCTGTGTCCCTAAGTCTCGCATCACACTTTTGGTGTTTATTGTACTGCCACCTATGTGGTAATTCATGGGTACATGGTTTTTACCAAACGGGATAACTATACATTTTTTGGCATGAAGCTTGAGCCCATGGTTCTGGCACCAAGCATCTGTTTCTGTAAGGCCCTTTTGTAGAATATCCACATCCTTTGGGGATTCAATAATTGCTCCCAGTTTGCAGTCATCTGTGAAATTTGTTAGCCAGAGTTCCTTAGTGTTGGCCTGTACTTCAGAGAAGTAGATGCCAAACAAGAGCAGTCCAGTGACTGAACCCTGAGGTACTCCACTTGTAACTTGTCTAACCTGTAAAAGCAAGTATGCATGCATTACTCTGTGGCATAGCTCTCAACTGTCCATTTCTTTGCTGAATATTCACATTTATGACTCACTATTTTGGTGTTTTCATAGAAGGATTTGTTTGTCTGGCAAACATTTGATATTGCAGTCACAAAATAATGGGTCTCAAAATGTATGTTAACTTAAATTATATGCAACATTTCATGTGTGTAAGAGCAATATTAAAAATATGTTCCTATTTATGGGTCATTGTAGCTCCAGTTTTTTTATGATCTGTGGAGACATTCTGCTCTAAAAGATTGCGAGGTATCGTCTGTAACACAATGCAAAAGTTGCACATTTTCAGATAACAGGGAACATAACTCTATAAAGTGTAAAATGAAAGTGAGCTTGCATTATGCTGTATTCCAAAGGAAAAGTACAGTATTACATTAGTCACCGGTTGTAGGTTCAAATACCGCACTTCTCAAATATAAAACTCAGTTGTTTACAATAGTGTTTATAGGTTTTCATCAATAAAAATAAATTATTGTTATGTATTCATTATGATAGCATTTTAAGTGCAGACCTCTCTACCTGAGGCTTAAATGGCATGCTGTCAAGTATAATTAGTGTACATAGAACATGGTTATGTGCTATATATGCACCCATAAATGATTCCTCGATGCACTATGATTTGTGCTATAGTGTGTATGTGTTAGGAACAGGGTAGTAGTCAAGGTAATAAAGGAATTTCTTAGCAGTCAGTACTGTTAAATGTAAAATGTAACAGAATAGTGTAAATTAATTGTAGAAAAATTTGCATATTATCTGTGATATGACTAATGTTCTCCCTTTTTTCACTCACCCCACCCCTACTCTTCATTTGTTTTTTTTTTATGGATTTTGTTTTACTATTATTATCATTATATTATTATTTACATAATTAGTAATCAATATTGTTATTACATTTTGTTATGTCTTATGTTTTCCTTATTATATCTAATTTTATATTACTTTCTTGTTAAATACTTTGAATTTATCATTTATCATTTTGTTTCTAATTATATTGTTTAATATTTTCATAATAATTTATTCTATTAGTGTTTATTTTTTTACTGTATTATTTCAATTGCTTTGGTTTATGTTTTATTACATTATTGCATTTTAATTTTATTTATGCTAATAGTACAGCACATCAGGGTAGGCCAGTTCCCCATGATCAACCTACACTTGCTCCACTGGCTGTAGCACCAAGGCCAAGCACTTCTGGGCTGCAGCCTGGCAGCACCATCCCTACTGCCCCTGCTCCACATGGAATCTCAGATAGTTCTGCCCCAGAGACTAGGCCTGTAGTCATCTCTAGGACAAGAGGTAGAGGGGGTGCATACATCACCCGTGAGGAGTTGCCAGGTATGGTGCATAGCCTTGTGCACCAGATGGTGGGCGCACACCTATGCCAGATGGAGAGCCTACTTTTCATCCTGGTATGGCAAACTGGTCATAGGTACAGACATCGTCCTCTGCAGTCTGCAGCACAGTGATGCAACAGTGCTGACAGTCCATTGGATGAGGACTGAAGTCATACTTTTAGCATGCCTCATGTCCATGGGACCTTGATTTCCCCACCCCCACTCCAACCAAGGTGTTCACCCCATTCCTGTATCCTTCAACCCTGTCTTTTATCGTGTATGTCTTGTCTGTTTGCAAATGCTTCCTCATCTTCTCAATTTGCCTGCCCCAGATATGTCTATGTCCTTTCCCCAACGTTACACTCTCTCCTTAAAAAAAAAAAGCCCCTGTCCCAAAAAAAAAAATGTGTCCCATACATACATCTTCATTTCTTAGGTGTATCTACTTGACACACTTAATTTATTCCAATTGGATTCAAAACACAATTATGTTGTGGTCACCTGTCTCTCTGGAGGTGACCATCCACATTCAGTGAAGACTGTGAACATGCACTCACTTGTTACTGTTGAAGAAATGGATAGCTATGATTCTTACCTACATACTTTCTCACATTCCTGGTTTCCTTTCACTTTATATTTCCTCCTGCTTGCTTCCCAATTCACCACCATCCTATGTTACCCATTTCTTTTCTTTAAAGAATATGTGCATGATGGTATGCATTGCACAGCATCCCTGAGCGATGATAAGTGGCACTAATATAAGTGAATGTATGTAAAAGTATAATAAACACTTGTAAAACTTATGCCAACATCCCATTTGAACCTTGTACCTTCTGCCTTTATTACCAGTGCATCAACCCATCCAGCCACAGAATCAGTTAATTAGGAGATGTATTTTATACAATCAATACTAATTGTCACATATTCTCAATAAATCATGTGTGTTTGATGCTGCAATGTCAATAATTGAACTGAAGTGGATTAATGCAGTGTTAATGCAATGTATAGTGTGGGCAACACAACTCCAACAGAATAAAAGTAGTAATTGACAATTTGTTTGTTCATAACATTAAACATGCTTCAGAGTCAAAGGCAGCACAGTTTTTTTAAAGTAATCATAGCAACGCAAAGAAAATTTACTATCATTTTTCTTACATAACTAACAGCAGCAAGTGCACATACTGCGGGACTTTCATGTAATACCAGTGGCTAAATAAAATAGCATGATGAAAGTGCATAGAACTGTGTTCTATAAGCTGATGTAGGAAACTTTCTGAGTAATGTCCAGAAACAACTCAGACACATACAACACCTCCCACCCAAGTTGACTGCAGTGAGAATAGAACCCCTTACCTATTTGTACAGAGACTACAGAACACAATACTTAGGTTCATAGGTTCATACTAGGCTATCTGCCCAAGGGCATTTATAAGCCTAGCCCATAGTTATGTGACTTTCACCACCCCTTTAGTTTGAAGAAAACTATGCCTATTATTTTGCTGTGCATCTGTCAAGCAGTGACACTGAAGTAATCCCTGGGGTATATCTGTGATCTCCCATCCATTGGTCAAGATTCCTCTTGAACAAGGCCAGCGAGGTGCTCTGCCTCACATGTACTGGGATTTTGTTCCACAGCATTGGGGGTCTTTGGGTGATGAATCTGTCCCTCCAGCACGTTCTATTAATAACCGTGTCAAGGTTTAAGTCTCCCACCCTTGTGGTTCTGAGGGATCTAGATTTTTTGAGGTGAAGCATATTCATCAAATCTGGGTTTGACATGGCCTTATATGTCAGGCACAGGTCACCTCTGAGCAAGCGGTATGCGACTGAATAGAGCTGGAGTTCTTTCAGTCGGGCAGCATAAGACATATTTTTGAGACCCTTTATCCTTTTGGTGAGGAACTTTTGGGGCCTTTCCAGCTGCTGCAGGTGTTGGGTCAGATACATTCCAAATGGGGCATTGTACTCAGTCATAGGTCTAATGAGTGATGAGTACAGGGGGATGATGACCTCCCTTGATCTAGATGTAAATCCCTTCATGATCAGGTGGGCAATGTAGAAGGTTTTCCTAACTACTTTGGCAACGTGAGTGTCAAACGAAAGGTTACTGTCAACCTGGGTCCCCAGATCCCTGATGACTTCTTCTGTGCTCAGTGGATTGCCACCTATATGGTAGCTAGGGGTAACTTTGTTTTTCCCGAAGGGTATGACTATGCATTTCTTGGCATTTAACTTTAGGCCATGGCTCTGGCACCAGTTATCCGTTTCTGTGAGGCCCTTCTGAAGGATATCTGTGTCAGATGTGTTTTCGACTATGGCGCCCAGTTTGCAGTCATCTGCAAACTTTGTTAGCCATAACCCTCCTGTGTTTGCTTGTACTTCAGAAAAGTAGATGCCGAACAAGAGTGGTTGCTTACATTAAGAGTACTTAATGTAAGCAACATGGCACAGGTCTGATTTTAACAGGACTGCGGGTGCTCTTATAATAGATGACATCAGCAGGCCACATTGGGGACAAGAGGTAGGAGGCTTTCTTTAAATGAATGTTTGTGCAAGCACCACAACACTGAAAACCATGTCATTGAAGAAGTCAGTGCGGGATACACATTTCCACCCTTCTTTATGGACACACACACACACACACACACACACACACACACACACACACACACACACACACACACACACACACACACACAGTTTACTGCAGTGAGAACTGAACCCCTATCTTTCTATGTGCATAGACTACAGAACACAGTACTTAAAACAAGCACCATGGCACAAGTCTGATTTATGTGAGGCTGCAGGTGAACTTATAGTATATGTCATCATCAAGGTATGTTGGGAATATCAGCTTGAGAGGTCAGCATAGGCACATCACTCCTTAGTGTCATCTGAGGCTAATACCCTAATAGTGGTATACTGTTTAGAATCCTAGGTTTATAACAACATAATTCCCTTACTGAGCATATTTGGCTATTTGAGTTTGGCAGTGCAAGCCTGTGAGCACCAGTAAATGGCCCTGTCCATGTGATTATATATTACACAGTTTGTGTTTGATAGATCTGTTGAAAATTTAAGGAGATCCCAGGGTTGTACTGATTGTTGATGTGGTTGTTGGTGGAGAAACAAATGGAGGAATATTAAATTAATGTACAAATAGTTATATTGTGCCCTCAGTTAGCAATGTTTCCACATGTAGTCTTAGGTCAGACAAAATATCTTGGAAATATAGAACAATAAGAATAAAGATCTATGTGTGTAATCTAATAGTTAGGTATAGCACAAATGCAATGTTTCTTGTCCATATGTACATGCATGCACATTTCCCTCTTTTGACTGTTTGCACAGAGGTAAGCAGTGTGCAAGCAAGAGGAGCATTGCTAAAATCTGAGCCTTCCTATTATGCAATATATACCTACTACTATAGCGCACTCCTATCACTACTCCAGCCTGGGATTTCCCAATTACTAACAGCAATAATTTAATGTATCCAGTTGCAGCTGTTGGCAGTATGACAAATCTTATTTGATTTTTCCCTGTTTCTGCAATGCTGCACTATATGTAAAATAGCTAAGCCTTATATAAAATGTTTTATACATGTGGCGTCCCATGCAAATGTGAAACTCACATAAAACAATGATGATAACAGTATGGGACACAAACTCAAAGTCTAAACCAGACTAACATTCCTAGTACATCTCCAAAAGTTCTACTTACATCAGGATTAGAACTCTCAACATCAATGCAGATTCAGCAAACAAGATGGCTACCTTAGTCCTTTTGGCTAGAGAAGCAATTTGCCAGGACAGTACTAGGGACATTCATCACAAAACCACCTGCCTAAAAATGTACACTGCTATCAAACCATGGAATGTATATTGTACAAGTACTTTACTGTATTATATTTGGACATAGAGGAGTTAGTAGTCACACACCCTGTCATAATCATGGTTACAAATGCACATTTCTCTGTCTTACATGTGTATGTTTGTTGTTATTTCATCAGGCATCTAACACATGCAATGTGTAGTTAATTATATATAGTTTTCCATAAAATGTGAGAGGATAATAACTTTGACATAAGCATGCATATACTGTGGTTTTGGGGGTAGCATAGCTAAGTTGCTGTTATGGCAGTTACAAGGGTACACTCCTCCACTGGGGGGTGGGGGTGGGAGAACTAAGCATAATCACTGTTAGGATACAAATAAGTCTGAAGTCAGAAACTGCAAAGTGTAGCCTAACTTTCTAACGTCTCTCTTGAATGATGTGCCAGTATTCTGCTGTGGTCTACTAATTACAAATGGACACATATTAGTAAAATGAGTGTTTGCAGTCACATGTTAATTTCTGTACAAATACACCACTATTTAATTGCATACTATACCATGTTCATAGATACAAGGATATGTTATAATACTCTTCAAGAATACAGTGTAGGTTCAGGACTAATCATGCAAATTCAGAGGTTGGCACAACTTTAGTTCAGGGCTTACTCTATCTAATGAAATCAGTACACAGCCAATACATGGATAGATACAGGTTGTGTGAGTTGACTGGCATCAATTTTAATATATGTATGTGAGTAGGAGAAAGGTATTAATTCCTAGGTCCCTAGGTGGTCAGTGGATATGCTATGTGTTGTCTCTTAGCCAGAGCAAGGACATACTGAGCACACCTATATCTGCCTACAGTAACAGCAGCTGGGGGTTACTCCTCTGAGTCCTCCTGTGACTATAGCTGTGGTGACTTAGGCATTGGTAGGGGATGTGTGTCCCTTCTCCTTGCTCATCTTGCTTAAGCTGTTTCCAAATGGATCAGATTGTGGAGCATAGCAAATACTGTGAAAATGTGTGTACATGTGAGTGTATTATACTGCAAGACTCCACTAGATATATATAACACCGGAACCATGACTTCAGAAGCCAAAATACATGCTCTATGATTTATAGTTTGTGTGTGTGCCTCATTATGGTGTTCTTCTGTGAGTGAGTGTGTGTGCATTTCTGATGGGTGTCGTTATCCATGGTTCCAGGGTGTAGCCAGTATCCCCCAGTAACTTGTCCTGTGAGATGTAATCCAAGCAAACATCTGGTACAGCTGTGATATGTGCCACATATGGGAGTTGGAATAACTGCCAGGGTTAGTAGCACACACATTCAAGATTATCCTCTGGACATTACACATGACTTGGCAGTTGATGGAGTGATATCCCTAGTAATTAATGTAGATTCTGCCCTGCCCACCAGATTGTGCCTTGATGTTTACATGAGTGCAATCTGTGGCACCCAGCAATTCAGGGTAGTGATCTACAGAGTAGAACTGTTGCATATTGCTGGCCGTCTCCTTAAGCAGACTGGGGAAAATACATTTCCTCACTGGCATGTATGTGCATATCATCCTGGATTCTGATGCCTGTGACACACCCATCATGTCCCCAGTTGGTCTTTAGAAAGTACCTGTAGCTAATAGTTTATGGGCTACACATACCTTAGCTTCCACTGGGATGGGCTCCCCTTGGTTGGTTCTGGCTCTGAGTTGAGGGCAGCAGACCTCACAGAGTTCTTGTAATGTGTCCCTGTCCACCCTGTAGCACTCTACAGTCTCCAGCTCATGTACCACCTGGAGGGTTACCCTGGGCCTGAACACTCTTCTCTTTCTTGACCTAAGCCTATTGTCAGCAGCACCATCAGCATTTAATTCAGTCTCTAGCATATACAGATGTAGAATAGCTGCAGCAGCCCCTAGCATTACCTTAGTAAAATTTCCAAGTCGCTACTCCAATGGCATTGAAGTGCTGAGGGAAAATAAGAATGTAGGCTACATGGATACTTTATACCTTTGTTGAATAGGTCCACCATGTGAGACTGGCTATTTAAGATGCAATTCACCTGCTTAGTCTGTAATTAGCATGATTTAAAACACCTGCTTGACTACTCAGTAGTGTGCTATGCACACCTTTGTGCAGCTACAAGCACTATCACATAAATAAGGTATGAATAAGTAAAATGTATAATTTTAATCTCAGTTTTCCTGATAGTGCAAAATCATGGTACATTACATGTGAAGATAAGTGTGAACATTCTATACTCGAACCCAGGAACGTCAACAGTGTAGCCCTACGCATACAGATACTGCCACGGGAATAGTTACATTACAAGCCTTTTATTGCTCTATTTCCCATTGGTGAGCTAAGAGCAAGAACATGAGGTGACTATGCCACCTACTGAAGAAACAGCACCAGAGGCCATCAGTGACCACTCCAATTTGCTTTCCACAAAATGCTTATGAACCCTAGAGAGAGAGATGCCACTGTGGGGACTACTTGGGACCCAGCATTTGGTTGGTAGAGGGTGTAGTGGTCACTGCTATGACATACAGCTTCCTGCTCCATAGCTGATGCTGCAGAAAATGTTAAAATAAATGTACAGAAATAACACACCAAAAGAAGTATAATAAATTAAGATTATAACAGAGAGAGAGAGAGAGAGAGAGAGAGAGAAAGCAGGACACAAATTGCAGTGGTAAGCATAAGGTACTATACATTATTAAGGCAGGCTTTGGAAGTAGAAAAAAAATAGTAAGTAGAGCAATGCTTATAGAAATGGCTGGTGAGCACATATGATAATACAGGAGACGACAATGGGAAATATGACTGATTGTGACCCTGTAGCCTGTGTGCAGGATAATGGCATATGGCATAGACAGTAAACAGTGTGCCTGCAGTGGACAATGTAGCAAAGAAAAATCTGTGGAAAACAAGGGTATGGTGTGTTTTTATGCAAAGTGTGACAAATGCAGAGGTTTGTAGCACAGGTTGGAACGGTATCAAAATATCTTGCTGAAAATAGATGCATTAATAGGCAATGGACATTTGATTATTGCTGTAAAAGTTCATATGGGAAAGTAAAAGCCTCACTGCAGAAGTGAGCAACTACAATACTTCTGTCATATCCATACTATTTAAAGAAATTCTGTCATGGTGAATGGCACTGGCACAAGTAAAATGCATTATGAAATGGCAGCCTGACAACCCCAATAAAGAACTATGTAGTGCTAATCACATACATACCAGGCAATAAGCAATAAAATGCTGTACGTGTACAAGGGAATAAAAATGGCAGCTTAATTGCAGTGGTACATCTAGAGTTAGCAAGCTGGCACAAACATTACAATGTCAGGAATAGCAGTCACAGTTAAATGCATTTAAAGCCATAGCAGACCTAGAAGTTGTGGAGAAGTATAGCGCTGTCAGCTTTTAATCTGCAATGCCAAACTGGACAGTGACACGACAAGCAGATAAAGGTAAGATGCAAGTCTGGAAGCAAGACAATGCACTTACCCAAAGTCTGGAGAGTCTGGTACACCTTCTCTGGCAGGCAAGTCTATTTTCTTTGATTGCCTCATTCAATAGATAGCACAATTTCATTTCACAGCCTAATCGTGGACATCAGTAAGAATATACACCTATACATTAAGTCATTTTGTAGGATTACTCAAATGAAATGCAATCTTAGAGTAATACTGAGAGTGTCTCTTCTTAAGTCTTCTTCAGACTGGTGGATTTGATTTGGGTCCCACTTCCTCAGGTGGACACAACTTTATAAGTTTATTACAGAAATATTTAAAATGTTTGCCTGATGTTTGAGCCTTTGTTCCTCTGTTACATCTAGTTTTGTCCACAGATGTATTACTAAGAGGTTGAGAGTTATAAACAGCTGCAAAAATACTTTAGTTTCCCTTTTTGCCAGTGAAGGAACTTTGCGACAGTCAGATCCTGCACCGGCCATGTCCACTAACAATAGCAGGTCCATGAGTAAAGATGATAGCTGGGGCATAATGCCATTTATCATGGATACCACGTGAACTACATTGTTAGGCAGTACAGTAGTATAGTACCTATCTACAGCAGTAACATGGGTAGTAGGACAGTCGAAGTATGAAAGCTACATGACTAGGCTCCACAAGCACCCACACCCTATGTGACCTACACTCCTGAGTACAGCCACAATGGGCAACTTGGTAGCATAATGACTTCGACCAGTAGCTCAATACAAATCTGCAGTAGTTTGGCACAACTACAAAACTCCACACATTAATTTGTCACACTTCATGAGCATGAGGCAAACCAAGTTTTGTATAGGGCTAAAAACATCTTACCTTATTGATGCACTTCAGAGAACATCACATTAAGCCACCTCCTTAGAATAACCACCGTGCCATGAGACCCCCAACAGTGAGATGCAGTATGGTCAACATACTGAGAGGCAGAAAGTTACAGTGATTCACAGAAGACAGCAGAATATAGTTGTGAAAAATGACATGCAGGAACACTGACAGCAGACAGGAATGCTAGTAATGTGAAACATCCTACAGGGACAATTCTACATTGCATGGCTATCACTCACAGTAGTCACATTGTAGAGATTGTTGTGTGCTTACATTCCAGTGGTCTTGATAAAAATATAAACAGACTGTAAGAGGGTGCAGGTGGGCAACTCAGTAAAGGAACTGGAACAGACATGACATGCTAAAATGATGAGGTGGGTTGGTACCTTCCAAGTGGCAAAACGATTGGGAACAGGCATTACAATCACTGTTCCAATGGTGGGAGGGATCATTCAACCATGGCTTACTAAGTAAGCATGACAGGTTGTAGCTTTTTTGAGAGACAGCTCTTCAGACCATGGGAAACAGGCATGACAGATCGCATACCAGTATGGGGCATGAATCCATGTGAAGACAGAGAAGGTACGGTGTATACCCAGATGGAAGGGATATTGGGTCTGCAGTTAAATGGATAAACAATATGCTGTAGGCACTGAACAAAGGGCAATATTTGATACATGTGCCTTCATATAACATCACAATCCAGAATAGTTTCCTGACCAGTATGTCATACCATTGCAGAAGGCAATGGGGGCAGTGAGATGACAGGTGCTTCTAACATGGTCAGTCTTGTATATGCTCATTGATACATATGTGTCCCTAAAGGTGCATAATGAATTGCCATAGTGACAAAAAAACAGCAGCACTCAGGAAAACATACTGCACAGATGATAGAAGTTTTACTGAAGACTCTCTGCACCCATGTCAGAAGAATCCCAGAGAAGAAAAGACTGATGAGACCTTCAGGACACACATGTGGCAAGAAATGGCGCAGCCAGTAGGTGCTGTGAGTGGACACAACCAGGCACTGCTCTGTCACTAACATGATATTTCATTTGAAGAACAGTGCACAATACATAGTTGGTGAGAGGTCAGTAACTGGTGCTGCTCTCATATAACATCATCAGATAAGTGAAAGTGAGTATTTGCTTGTAACCTTCAGTGGACAATCCAACAGGGTGCTAATTACAGCTGGAGGATAGGATGTGGGAGATGAACTGGACAGAATTGCCTGAATGCTTGTTGGGGAGTCCTCAGGTGAGTAGTCAACTGACAGTCTTGTAGACAATAATAGCAAATCTGATGTGCAGATGACCATTTACATTATTATCACTTAGGAGCATCAGAGCTGCAAGTGGAAACACTTACAGCACAGTTTACAACTGCCTGTGTGTCTGTGGATGAACCACATAAGCAGTGCGACATGCCATTGCAAGTAGACCACACCTATCACCTATGCACATTGTACTCACACATAGCATATCACATTTCTGCATCTCAAGGACATAGGACCTGCAATGGATGCATGCTACACAAGCAGGTATGTACATGCTCATAAGTTATGCCCATTCCTATCATGCAGCTATTTGTTTGATAAATGGTGGTGTGGTTCAAACAAGCACTGGCTTATCTATGTTATCTGTATGCATTCACAGATTCTGCTACATGCTAACTCTCTTTAGGATGCTGACATTCATTAGCAGGGCATTATATGCATGTGTTGCATATTGCATTATTTTACCATTCACATCATCACTTAAATTGTCATTTCACTTACTGCAGTGCACTAATTCATTTTGAATGTCTGCCACTTCTAATGTATGCAAGAAGTTAAGACACTTCAGAACTTGAAATCTTGATTTAATTTTATGGAGCTATGTTTGCAGTTTTTTTCTTTACAGGAAGTTAGTAATGTAGATAAACTCGACCATTATTTACATAGCACTGAATTTACATTTAAAATGCAAAATGAGTATCATAAAATCTCATTTTATTTAAAGCTGTATGGTTATAAAGCAAATCGTAAGTCTGAAGTTATGATATATACTGGAAATAAATAAAAAAAATAAAATAAAATAAGGGGAATTTAGCATATAAGCTACCAGAATCAACACTTCTTAGGAGTTTTTGTTAATGTCAAAGTAAGGGAAGCTTAAAATGTATTGCAAAATAAACAATATTCAAATCGCATTGTAATACTGTATGTTAAAAACAAAAATAATGAAAGACGGATGAATCAACTTCTGTAATACCATTCAAACAACACATGTAAGTGCTTTAGCAAAAAGCAATTGTGTGAATGAACTCTATTAATAAAATTCAAATAGCATGGGTAAGTGCTTTCATATAATGACAACCTTGTACTTCTTCAGACAATGTTACACTGAGAGAAAACTCTTACATATTCGGTCTCTATATTATCATTATTGCCAAAGTGGCCTCAGCTTTACTAGTGGCTTAAATGAATCATAATTAAGGCCAGAATACAGTGATACACTGAATATATGGCAGAACAATCCTTTGTCTTACAC
This sequence comes from Protopterus annectens, assembly GCF_019279795.1. Taxonomy (NCBI): domain Eukaryota; kingdom Metazoa; phylum Chordata; order Ceratodontiformes; family Protopteridae; genus Protopterus; species Protopterus annectens. The sequence goes on from NC_056725.1 coordinate 906,900,720, forward strand.
TCTAGCATTATTATTATGTGTCCCTCATATTTTTTATGTAAAACCTCATGCATCTGAAATTTTCAGGCACTTGAATGCTCGCTTAACCATGTGATTTGAATTTTAATGAAGGAGATTATTCAGTTATACATTTTGTTTTATTTAAAATAGATCTAGTTGTTCAGTCAAAAAGTAATATATTAATATATATATATATATATATATATATATATATATATATATATATATATATATATATATATATATATATATATATATATATATATATATATATATATATATATATATATTTATATATAAAACATTTGATATATATATGTATATGTACATATATATATATATATATATACATATATGTATATATATATATATATATATATATATATATATATATATATATATATATATATATATATGTATATATATATATGTATATATATATGTATATATATATATATATATATACATATATGTATATCTATATATATAGATATATATATAGATATATATATATATATATATATATGTATATATACATATATATATATATATATATATATATATATATATATATATATATATATATATATATATAAATGTGTGGGAAATATTGATATCCCAAATTTCAGTATTTCGAAATTCTATAGCCAAAACCTATAAATACCAAAACTCCATAACAGCGAAATTTAAAATCGCGAAGCTATAGTGCAAATACACCACACACATACACTTACACAAAATCTCCACCCATAATCAAACAAACAATCCTACACTACAGACAAACTGGGGGCAAGAACCCTGCACCTCCCTTGTGGGGGGCTGCACCCCGCACACCCCCCTACTTATATATACTAACTCCGAGATCGCACAATCAAAAATACAAAGGTAACTTACACACACAGATTTCACAGCCCCTTGCACACACACATCACAGCCAAAACACACACTAACATACACTGAAGCTCCAACCAACACACTCATATGTACTTACCTACACTTGCACCTATGCATTCACACAACCCAACATCACCCCCTACTTATATATACTAACTCCAAGATCGCACAATCACATACACGTAGGTAACTTACACCCACACACACATTTCACAGCCCCTTGCACACACACATCACAGCCAAAACACACACTAACATACACAAAAGCACCTAACCAACGCACTCTTACATACTTACCTACACTTACACCAATGCATTCACACACCGCAACACCAGAAGTTCCAAACTTCGGTATTTTGAATTTCGCGCTTCTGGTGTTTCTGAATTTCAGGGCTTTGGTATTATAATTTCGAAATACTGAAAGTCAGGATTTCAGTATTTCAAAATTATAAAGAGAACCCATATATAACATTATATATATATATATATATATATATATATATATATATATATATATATAAATATATATATATATATATATATATATATATATATATATATATATATATATATATATATATGTATATATATATATATATATATATATATATATATATATATATATATAGATATATATATATATATATATATATTTATATATACAGTATATATGTATGTATATGTGGTTGGCGTGTAGGATCTAAAATTCCAAAATGAATATTTACCACCTCATGCAATCAACATGTTATTAATCTACCTTTGTGCAACTAACCAGAATAGCAAACCATCATGCATTCCTTAGAGTGAGATTCTGTCAAACTTCCTCAGCTGCTTTGCCTTCGGTACCCAGGTCTTTGTGATGCACAAGAGTACTGGTCACACCATGTTTTGTATACTTTGCTTTTCAATTTCTTTAGCATTCTTATGTCAGTCACAGCCACTGACAGTTTGTATCATTTGGTTGCAGCAACTGTGATTCATTCAGACTTCCCAGGTCCTTCTCTTCACCTCCCAAATACCCGAAGCTGTTAACCACTTCCACTATTTTTCTCTCTGTCTCTCTATCTCAGTTTTCAGCTTCTTCTCATTTCCCTCCATTTGCTGCTGTGACCCTTTTTTTGGTACTCAGTTTCATCCAATGTGTCTTTTGTTTTGCAGTCCAGCCTCCTATCAGTCGCTGAAATTCCTATTCGCAGTCTGCGTGTAGTACCATATCATCAATATACACCAGCTTTGTTAACTGTCACCTCTGATTTGGTTGTTAATTCAGTCCATCATCATAATGAACAGCAGAAGGTTCAGAGCAGAATCGTGATGCAAACCCACTCTGAGCCAGAACACTGTCCATACTTGAGACACTGGGATAATCCCACATATCCTCCATTAATTCTACCAATGCTTTTGGGGCATCATACCTTTATTGGATTGTCTAAAACAAATTTCTTTGGGCATTGCCACACATTTCATCGAAGTCTAGGAATGCCCTGTTGGAATCTTTCCCCATCTCTGTCTTATTTTTCACTTCTCAGTCACTGCATACATCAGGTGTATTGTACGACATCCTGATCTGACTCTGAACTGCTCATCTTCCGTCATAATTTCTATTAATCTGTGTATGTAATTATCACTCGCCCACTTTGGTACTTTCATCCAGAGTGACAGAAGTTGGATACCTCTGTACTGCCCACAGCTTTTTATATCACCTTTCTTCTTGTACCCTAACACACCAAAAGTTATTTTCCAGTCAGCTGGGCGATTCTTTCTCTCCATTCTGTGATAATTACTACCTAGTGCAGTTTCTGTCCTTCTGCACTCAACATCTTGATCACATGTGCTGCGACTTAATCTGAGCCTGCTGCTTTATTTCTCTTCATTAGTGCTGCCCATTCTTCTTCTTAGGTTGGATTTTCTTCTTCTTTCATTGCAGTAAGTGTAAGTGCTCGGGGCAATACATCTTCTTTGGTGTTTTCCTTCATTTAGATGCTTCCTGAAGTCGTCCTTCCGTCTGCTTTTGATTCCTTCTGCAGAGATTGTTGTGGGCATCCCTCATGTATCACATTTGCTGATTATCTTCCTTATCGTTGTTTTATTGAATGGCACCCTAACAGAGTTGTTTTGTACTGTATGCTAAGTCCCCTTCCAGAAACTGACAGACCTTCTCCAATGTCTTCTTCTTTGCCATTGCAATTGCTCTCTTGGCCTCTCTATTAGTCATCCAGTATTCCTTCTTAGCCTGGTCCACTATAGTATCTCTCACATCTTTCTGCACTCCATATTTCTTTGAAAAACATCCTGTATGTTTGCATTCCACTGCTCTCTTTCCTTATGTACCTTATTTCCATATGTGATTTGGATGCATATCCATTCCATCGATTTCCCCTTCTTTAGAAACTATAGCCTAGACTATTCCACTAAACGTCTGCACATTTACTCTAGTCAATGTCCACACCTTCTATGAGTCTGTGTTGAGCTTAGAACCCCCTAACTATTGTAGGAAGCTGATTGTGGCCATCCCTGTGGTGCCTGGGACAATATTTTTTTCTGGGGATAAATGTGTAATCTTGGACTTGATCACTATGCTCATTCCATTCTAGGAGAAATTTACTTTAGTTGCATGTTAACCAATTTTGTAAGTGATCTTCTGATTTTTTATCCCTTGACAAACCATGTGTTGGCCACAACTAAGCTATTTGAAAGATAAAAGTGTAGAATGGAGCCTACTTATTTATTCATTTTACTCCATCAGTATGGACCTAGGCATTCCTTCTGTCCTGCTCAGTCAGTCCTGATACGAGCATTCAGATACCCCAATACCAAAACAAACTCACTTATTCTATAAGGTCCTGTAACTACTTGCTGACAGAATTCCCCATTTTCATCACTGTCCTTCTTAGGGTAGAGGGTAAGATTAAGGGGCATTCACTGTCTTTACACTGGATTCTGATTGCCATGAGTCTGTCACTGATGCTGATGATATCTTTGTTCAGGACACATTCTCTCAACACGGTTCCAACACAATTTCTATATATGTATTTACACTTTATCTATCTATCTATCTATCTATCTATCTATCTATCTATCTATCTATCTATCTATCTATCTATCTATATTTGTGTGTGTGTGTGTGTGTGTGTGTGTGTGTGTGTGTGTGTGTGTGTGTGTGTGTGTGTGTGTGTGTGTGTGTGTGTGTGTGTGTGTGTGTGTGTGTGTGTGTGTGTGTGTGTGTGTGTGTGTGTGCATGCGCATGTGTGCTTGTGTGTGTGTGTGTGTGTGTGTGTGTATGTGTGTGTGTGTGTGCGTGCGTGTGTGTAAGTGGATCTACTTCAAATGAGTGAAAGCTCATTTGAATAAAACACATTAAACCAAGACCACATTATCAAAATCCTGAAACATCGACACCTCACTGGATGAAACAAAAGCATAACAACTACTTCCCGGATAAACAATACTTACTGTAACAAAACAGAAAACACTGCTAAACCATCAACCTACCATTAACCCTTCCCATAGATCTACACTACTCTAAACAAACAGTACAAGACCTTACATACATAGGTTTTGCAAGAGGACAAGCCCCCCAGCTCCCCCACCCTTACTTAAATATTCCAG
>NC_056725.1:906910222-907042722 GCF_019279795.1 Protopterus annectens
GTGTATAAAGTCTAACTCTAATAGCACCACAGCAGATTAGAGTAATGGATCGCAGGGGCGGCTCGTGCTATTGGACTGCCACACTGCAGCCCAACCCCCAGCTGTAAAAATGAAAAATAAACAAAAATAAAACAAAAACAAAAAGAAAATAACATTAAACGAGTCCTGGACTGCTGGTGAACCAGCCTGGAGCATGCTCACAGAATCCAGACTGTCTCACCAGCAGTCTGGATTAGGAAGACAACATTGACTTTGCAAATTTCCCAGATGTTGATGCAGTTACAACTGCATAAACAGGAAGAGGATTGGACTGCAATGATCACAGGCTGGTGCTTTCACAGGAAGAGCATCACGGCACAGGAGGACTTGCTTGCTGGATTGCACAACTCATTGTCATAGGCTTTTAGCTGCTGCAAGGGACTTTATATGGAGGAGCTCAACTGCAATAGATACTTTCTGTTAGCTGCTGACAGGTAGGGAGGTGTATGTGTGAAATGCCCTAGTTGCTACATGGTGGTGGGTAGAAAATAAGGCTTGAGCACTGTACCTTGGGCCCAAGTGGCAAGAGCCTGAATTCCCTACTCACCACTATTTGCAAAAAACAGTGGTAGATTTTTGCCTCATATTTGTTCTGTTCTTCATAAAATCTGTGGTTTCTGTATTTTTGTTTCGTGGCACTGTCAGTGGTATAGTGGTGCTCTGGTAGCATTGTTGTCTAACAGCTACAAGTTCTCTGGTTTGATTCTTGGCTGGGGTGCCTTTTGTTTAGAGTCTGCATGTCTTCCCTGTGTTTGTGTGGGTTTGCTCTCATGTCCTCCCATCTTATAAAGATGTGTCTCGGGTGTTTCTCCCTGGGCCTCTGCTGAAAATTGGCTTTTGTTCCAAGTCAGACTTTCCTGGTTAACAAATGTTAAATAAAAATGACAAGCATTTGAATTTCAGACTTCATATTCTTCAGAAAGTACATGGCAACACACAACCTTTTATTCTAGCAATTTTCAAAGTTTATAAGATGGATATTTGAAATTTGTCCCTATTTTTGGGACTGTATTCCACCATTATTGGCTTTGTTCAGGTGTTTTGTGCTAAGAGGTTGACAGTTATGGTGAGAACTTAATTCACTAAATAGTAGCCATTTAAGTTTCAGTCTTCCATTCTTTAAAGCATGTTATTTGGTGTAGTGGTATGTTGTTCTGACTGTTGTGCACAGGGTTGTGGGTTCAATACTTAGCAATGAAGTCTATAGTGCTAGCACAGCATTTTATTTTAGCAACTTTTCAACATTATACAAGCAATTTTTAAAATGTGTTCCTGGTTTCTGGGCTTTTGTCCCCCCCAATAAATTTTTCCAGATTTCTTGTGCTGCAAAGTTCAGAGATACAGCTGAGTGTCAAGTAGAGTTTACAAGAAGCTGAGAGCTGCAGGGGAACAAAAGTTTAGTGCTGCTTATGCTACATTTGTTTGTGTTGTTAGTAGTACAACAGGTAATGTACTTGGCCTTAATGCAAAAGGCTGTGGGTTCGACTCCCACAATAGGTCAATGCATTATTGATACTGTACTGAGTTGTAAAGGGGTTGGGTGCTGTAGCTCTTTTAGTAACTATGAACTTGTTATCAGTTTGCCATCTATTCCCTATTGCAATATTACTAGCTTATATATTTTTTAATGCAACATAGGCAATTTATTCCTCAAGGGCAACAGGCACTCTTTTTGTAGATGAAACAATGAAATATAAAGTTGTTTACTAGCAGCAAACTCTTCATTAGTTACAGATTTCTTTAATGTGGAATAATTTAGATGACTTTAACTTCTTCAGAGATTGTGCATATTTACTGATAATGGTGGACTGTAGACATTTGAGTAGACTTTTATGATGGAAATGTTCTGAACTGGGCAGTTTTGTCATTATTGGTGCATGCATTTTGTTTCATTGTTTACTGGAAAAATGTTCTGAATTGCAGTTTTGTCAATATTGGTGCATGTGTTTTGTTCCATTGTTTACTGGAAAAATGTTCAAAACAATGAATTTAAAATGCCCTCTAACAACTGTACTGTATTGTACAAGGAATAGAATTTAGTACAATCAGGAAGGTGCATCAAAGAGCACATGTATGTTTCATGTGCAAGGGGCCTATGATTTGAAAACAGCTCAAAGTTAATCTTTATCTGCCACTGGCAAAATGTATTTTCTTTGAATGTGGGTTTCAATGCTGTTTCAATGAATGTGAGTTTCAAGGGCAGAGAAGTTTTAATGCTAAGTCTGTTTTCATTGTGAGGCTGCATTGCTTTGTTTAGCAGATGTCTTAACATTGTGCTGTAAAATGCAAAATAAAACTTTCAAATGAAGCCGAAATCATCATAGAAGTAAAGCAGTATGCACATTAGTGTTTATGGTAGATGGAGTGAAATTGCCAAGTAATGGCTCATTGGAATGGCTGCAGGGAGAGGCTCCATTCGACTGTAATTTTGTGAGCGGGAAGGGCGGCAAATGCAAAGACAGCCCGGCTGAACTATACTTCCCAACTGTCCATATTTTCACAGAATGAACAGATTTTTGCTTCTTATTTTTGGTTTGTTCCTCATAAAATTTGTGGTTTTCTGGCAAATCATTTAGGAATTAAGTCACCAGTGGTGGCTGGTGACTTCAAATTAAAGGGGGGCTGCAGAAGATAGCTGAATGGGTGGGGCCAATGGGGAGGGGTGGGGCCAACTAGAAAGGGGTAGGGCTATGTTCAAAACCGCAACAACTGGAACTTTAAATACGCTGCCCTTGGGACCAAACTGTCATTACAAGAGTCCAATCAAGACAAAATGAAGTGAAGAAAAAATATTTCAATCCATTGGCTACATGACAGCTTATTTAATATCTAGATGGAAACACAAAGGTTGTGAGGCATGAAAAAAAAAATACTTTTTAAATACATTATTGGAATGCCAGTCAAAATCAAGTATAAATAAACAAGCAGCACTTAAGTCAAACCAGTTTTCCTTGCAGTGCAGTTCCAATTATAATTTATATTCAGCTTTATAAAATTGCCAAGTAACATGCTGAAAGTAGCAATCTGTGATACCCCCGCTTCTAAAAATGTTTCTTATTAAAAAAAGACCTGCTGTCTGGCAACTATCTACTTGTTTCATGGGGAAGACATGATCAAAGTAAAAAATGAACAGCAAACAAGAAACATGCTCAAGATAAATTGCTTAAAGGATCACTGAACAAGTTATGGACCACACATGATAGATTAGCATTCTGTTTAGTTTACGGGTAACGCCTGCAATGATGACTGCAAGTCTCCAACATATGTAATGAGCTTCTGAAAATACTTTATTCCTGTCCTTTATTACAAATACTGTCATATGCATTTCACTACCCAAGGCTTATACATTATCTAGTTATGTAAATATGCTCTGCATGGCAACAACAAAAAAGGCTTTCAATATTGCTAATTCTTTAACAGTATGCTTATTAAAACTTACTTGCATCTTATAATCTCCGACAAGCTTACCTGATGGTCATTAAATCATTGCTACTTAAACACAGATCACTGTAACAACATGCATTTTCTGAATAATAAGAAGCATAAATCAACAGTAGAAAAATATGACAGAAAACCAGAACATTTTACAAAATCTAGGACAGATGAAAAGCCACTGCCGTACTTGTGTCCCCCTTGGATGGGGGAATACTCTGCACACTTACACTGCATAACTGCTCCTTGCCTTGCTTGGACACATCAAGAGTCACTACATGTGGGAGCGGGGTGTAGCAAGTATGTCACAATTTGAAATGTCTCTGTCTGATGGTGATGGCTCTTACACTCATACCTCTCAACCTCAGAGCAAGAAATCTGGACAAAGCCATACATAGAAGTGGGACACAGCCCCAATAATAAGGACATTTTTTAAATATTGCTCTTATAAATTTGGAAAGATAATAGAATAGTATTAGGTCTTGCATTGGTATGAATTTTCTGAAGGGTATGAAATCTGAAACTCAAATGTCTGCCATTATTTTCTAACTTCAGTCTTTAATGATTTGCCACTAATTTGACAGAAAACCACAATTTTATGAAAAATGGACCAAAAATGTGATGCAAAATATAAAATTGCCACACAATGCAGCTGGGAACCTGTCAAAGAAGGGACATCTTTTTAATATCAGTACTGTTAACTTGAGCAGCTGACCAAATTAGAGAATCTACATGCATTTCTGAAATAAAAGTAATCTATAACTCTGATCATTACAGTTATTTATAATTATAAATCCTCCACATTTTCTTCCAAAATTGCCATTTTGCAGAGGGATTATTAGGGGGAGAGCAACATTGTGAGCCAAAATTGGGGACAGTTGAGAGATTTGGATATTCCTAATTCTATAAAGCAATTTATTTGCACGTACCTCTAAAACTCTTAATGCAGGAAATCTGAACAAGGCCAAATATATTGGGGGAACATACAAACAGTACTAAAACTTGCTCTTGTATAAGCTTAAGACAGTTGATAGAATAACAGGTCTTGATTTAGAATGCATTTTTCTGAAGGTTACGATGTCTGAAACTTAATGTCTGTCATTATTTAGTGACTTCATTGCTAAATGATTTGCCAGAAAACCATACATTTTATGAGGAACTGAAGAGAACAAATATGAGGCAAAAATCTGTACTAAGATGGGAAGACATGCATACTCCACACAGAAAGAACCCCAGCCAAGAATCAAACCAGAGAGGCTGTAACTGTGAGGCACCACTGACTGCACCACTGATTTACTCTGTAACAAAAATACAGAAACCACAGATTTTATGAGGAACAGAACAGAACAAATATGAGGCAAAAATCTGCAAATTTTTTACAAATGGTGGTGGGTAGGGAATTCAGGCCCTTGCCACCTGCATACAAAGTACAGGGTTGAAGTCTGAGTTATTCCCTACTCACCACCATGAGTTCTCTCAAGCCACCAGTATACAGCAACTGGGGCATTTTACACACACACACACACACACACACACACACACACACACACACACACACACACACACACACACACTCTACAAGTTCACCTATTTGCATGTTTTGGAAATGTGGAAGGAAACCAGAGACCACAGGAAAAACCCACTCATACTCAGAAAGGACATGCAGACTCTGGAAAGTTAAGAATCAAACAAGAGAACCAACTGCTGTGAGACTGCAACACCAATTGCAAGCCAAATTAGGCAAACATTATTTATATAATTAAGTTCAAAAGCAAAATCTGAAGATATGAAAGAGTTTAAAATGTATTTATTCATGATCAAGCATGCAAAGTTCTGCCAATTTTAAATACAACTGCCTGCCCTTAGATATGGTACTGCAGCTTGGCACAAAGCCAGCATCATTTGAATACTTTCTTTTGTTAACAAATTATGTTGCTGTTGTCTGTTTACAATTTTGCCAGTCTGCATGACATTGAGAGACGAATAAATACTTTCTTAAACCAGATTATTTATATTACCTTTATTTTACTGAACATTACATTTCATTTAGGAAGTACGTATTTGCATGTTTTTGCAGAACTCAAAAACAGTCTGAATTTCTTTTTGTTGTCATTTCCAATAGTTTCAGTCCTACTAGAAAGTGTAGTTCCCTGAAAGGTTAAAACATAGAAACTAAAATAAATAACTTGCAGCCAAGGTTATTGTTTTGAAAAATTTCCAGCCTGCTGGCTTGGTACAGACATTCCAGAACTGAGATCTAGCAATAACTGTCTTTTCTTAATTTCACAGTTAACCCAATTAATATGACAGGTTCAAATAATATTCTTCAATTCCCCAGTACTGCTAATTCCTCATTTTAAGGATAAACATCATCTCATCTTCAAAGAAACTTAGACCCATATGGTCATTGCCTTCATTTAAATTCCCTGCACATTGATGGCCATCTGAAAATCATGTCTGCAAGACAATTTCAGGTATAATGAAAGACAGAAATTTAGGCTTGGGCAATACCATAGGTGAGAAAAACAGGTTTGCATTTTACATCCCACACATTCATTCACTCACATGCATGTGAGCAAGCACACACACACACACACACACACACACACACACACACACACACACACACACACACACACACACATACACAAGAAGAGCTCACCTTCATCTCTCCTGACAATGTGCCCGAGCATTCTGTACATCCATTGAGCCCACAGCCCTGTAACTGCATGTCCACACAAAAAAATCACACTAAACGAAATGCACCTTGACTGAAATCCAGTCCCGTGCACATTAGCTCTTGTGCTAGTTAAACGCACCTTCCACCTTCATTGGTCTAGCCTGCTGCTGCTGCAGTCCGGAGTGCCTCCATTCTGTGCCATCACCACCGCACAGACTGCTGGGCATCTGTGGGGCAGAGATGCCATTCCCCCTAACTGGACTGCTGAGAAAGTAGTCTGTGAGTGTTTCCGTGCATGCGCGCATGCACGTACTTCCGGGAATTGCGGCAGCGATCATAACATTTTTTTTTTGTGTTTTCTTTATTTTTTTATTTTGTGTTTTGTGTTTTCTTTACTTTTACTTTTTTGTTTTCTAGGTGGAAGGACTGCAGTCCTGCATTCCTATAGCATGAGCCGCTCCTATAAGTCACTAAATAATGACAGGCACTGAGATTCAGACTTTATAACCTTCAGAAAAATGCATGTTAAAGTAAGACCTATTATTCTATCAACTGTCTCAGTTTATACAAGAGCAATTTTTAGTACTGCTTATATGTTCCCCCAATATATTTGGCCTTGTCCAGATTTATTACATAAACACGTTGAGAGGTACATGCAAATAAATTGCTTTATAGAATTAGGCATAGCCAAATCTCTCAACTGTCACCGATTTTGGCTCAACATGTTGCTCTTCCCCTAATAATCCCTCCGCAAAATAGCAAGTTTGGAAGAAACCTTGGAGGGTTTACAATTAAGAAATAACTGTAATAATCAGTTATAGATTACTTTTATTTCAGAAATGCATGCAGATTCTTTTATTTTGTCAGCTGCTCAAGTTAGCAGTACTAATATTAAAAAGTGTCCCTTCTTTGACAGGTTTCCAGCTGTACCGTGTGGCTATTTAGTATTTTTGCACCACCTTTTTGGTCCATTTTTTATAAAATTGTGTTTTTTTGGCAAATTAGTGGCAAATCATTAAAGACTGACATTAAAAAACAATGACAGACATTTGAGTTTCAGATATCATACCTTTCAGAAAATTAATACTAATGCAAGACCCACTATTCTATTATCTTTCTAAGTTTATAAAAACAATATTTAAAAATCTTCCTTATTTTTGGGCCTTTGTCCCACTTCTATGTATGGCTTTGTCCAGATTTTTTGCTCTGTGGTTGAGAGGTATGACAAATGTGTCAGGGCCATCACCGTCAACCAGAGACATTTCAAATTGTGACATATTTGTTGCACCCCATTCCCCCATGTAGTGACACTGGATGTGTCCAAGCAAGGCAAAGAGCAGTTATGCAGTGTAAATGTGTAGAGTTTCGCCCCATCCAAGGTAGACACAAGTACTACAGTGGCTTTTCATCTGTCCTTGATTTTGCAGAATGGTCTGATTTCTGTCATATTTTTGTACTGTTGATTTATGCTTATTATTGCTAAGAAAGTGCCTGTTGCTCTGTGCTTAAGTAGCAATGCTTTAATGAACATCAGGTAAGCTTGTCTGAGATTGTAAGATGCAAGTAAGCTTTAATAAGCATACTGTTAAAGAATTGCCAACTTTGAAAGCCATTCTGTTGTTGCCATGCAGAGAATACTTACATAACTAGATAATGTATAAGCCTTGGGTATTGAAATGCATATGACAGTATTTGTAATAAAGGGCAGGATTACATTATTTTAAGAAGCTCATTATACTTTTTGGAGACTTCCAGTCATCTCTGCAGGCTTTACCCATAAACTAAACAGAATGCCAATCTATCATGTGTGGTCCATAACCTGTACAGCAATCCTTTAAGCAATGTATCTTGAGCTCGTTTCTTGTTTGCTTTTCATTTTTTACTTTGTTTATGTTTCCCCCATGAAACAAGTAGGTAGTTGTCAGGCAGCAGGTCATTTTTACAAGTGGGTGTATCCCAGAGATTGCTACTTTCAGCATGTTACTTGGTACTTTAATAACGCTGAATATAAATTATAATTAGAACTGCAGTGCAAGGAGAAGTGGTTTGAGTTGAGTGCTGCTTATTTTTCTTATACTTGACTTTGACTGGCATTCCAGTAATGTATTTAAAAAGTATTTTATTTTTTCATGCCTCACAACCTTTTTGTTTCCATCTAGATATTAAGTAAGCTGTCATGCAGCCAATGCATTGAACTATTTTTTTTCTTCTACACTTCATTTTGTCTTGATTGGTCTCTCATAATGATGGTTTGGCACGCAGGGCAGCATATTTAAATAAAGTTATTTGTTGTGGTTTTGAGCATAGCTCCTCCCCTTTTAGTGGGACACACCCCTTCCCATTGACCCCACCCATTCAGCTGTCTCCTGCAGCCCCCCCCTTTGATTTGAAGTCACCAGCTGCCACTGATGGATCCCTAAATTAAGGAGAAACCAGTGGCGCAGGACACATCTGATGTATTGCCATATGAAGATAACTTGGATCCTTCCACAGGAAGCAAGTACAAAGGTTCAGTTGGAGTTGTAGAGCAAGGGAAAGAACAGGAAAATGTGGCAACTCTGATGCAGTCAGTGTTGTGGAGTGTTAGGCCAGTGAGTTCCCATATGAAAGAACAATGGGCGACACAAGATGAAACTGAAGAGAATGTGGCACAGGAAGATGCTCTGAAACTTTCTGTAGAATGCCTGCAGGAAATGGAGAACAAAGAATGTGCCCTCAGTTTAGAAGAAAATGATCAAAGAGAAGTCTTGTTTGATTTAATAGAGACAGACAGACATATTAAGATCAACTAAAGAAATAGACTACAGAAAGTCAATAAAATCCAAAAGTTATAAGTTTGATAAAACAAATGAACACAGTAATTAGTATTGTTTATAGAAATTCATGAGAAACAACATAAGTAAATAAGATAATTTACTGTGCAGCTAAATTAATAACATATAATGTCTTACCACAAAAACTCAGTGCAGGGCAGTAAGGGAAAGGAAGGGGAGAAATCAAATGCCATCATGGAAGTATAAAATAGAGAAAACTATAAAGCAATTAAGACAAGAAGTGTCACTCTTAGAAGAGTATGAAAGAGGCAACAGATCAACAAAAATACTCAGAAAGATAGATGTAATAAAGCAAAGCACAGTAAGATCAGGATCTGTTATGCACTATCATAAATAATAAACAAAAAATATCAGCACAGGCACAAAAACTTAGAAGATACAGAGATAAATATAAAGGAAAAGTACAAAATAAGCAATTTATTGATGACCCCAAAAATTATAGAGAACTGGGAAACAGCAAAAGGAATTGAAACACCACCAAAAAGGAAGAAATAGATAACATTTTGGAGAAGTATATGTGAAGATCATGTGAACATAACAAAGCTGCTAAATGGATCGAAGAAGTAAAAAAGAAAAGAATAAGAAGCTGAAATGTACAGGATATGAAATAAGATGAAGAAGCAGCCAGAGAAATTGAAAGAAAGATAAGAAAAGCTCCTAAATGGAAAACCTCAGGCCCAGATGCAGTACCTAACTTTCAGCTAAAAGTATTAGCATCTTTACATGAAGATATAGCCATATGTAAGAACTATTTATATGCACACCGCAAAGAGACACCAACCTGGTTAACAACAGGAAAAAACAATACTCCCGATTAAGAGTGAACCTGCAAGCTATCCTAAAACCTATAGACCAATAACTTGACTTTCAACAATGTATAAACTATACATTGGAATTGATGCCAATAGATGTTACAGTCATTTAGAAAAAAACTCAATCATTGCAATAGAAAAAAAGGGTTGTGACATCTGACTATATCCAACTTGACTGCCACCAATTAAATGTGATGTCCTGGGTCAGTAACTAAGAAATTTCAGTCCTCACTACTGACTCCAATGTGAGACGGTCACTAATACAGGAGTAATATTTCACAATTTTTCCCTAAGAGCACAACAGTAACATGCACTATAATCTGGAACTGAACTGTATACTTCTGTCCACCCCTAATGCAAATCCTTATTACACACTTCAGAGCAATGTGTCCTAGTTTAAGACCTCTGTTACACTCACACTCAAAGTAAATTTAAATCTCACACATCCAAGCACTTCTGGGAAAGTCTGGCACAGATTTCCAGCTGTGTCTCTTCCTTAAAATAGTATGGTAATGTGGCCACCGATCAGAGTGTTGTCATGCCCTTCTAAAGGGGTGTCCAATTATGAAAATTAAATATAAAAATAAATGATAGTTATGACCGGATGTGACCAGGCCTTCAAAGTGACCTGTAGAGTATCAAACAGGTATAAGCATTCTATAATCTCTAAAGAACACACTGATTTCCAGGCACAATGTAAAGTATTAGAAAACACTTAATAAGAAGTAAATGATTACAAGAATGGAAATCAATAACTTTTAATAAATTTCAGAATTCGATCACCAGAAATGTAAAATAAAATTGTAAGATAGAAGTCCATCATTCTAGAAAAAAATTCTCTCTGAATAACTAAACTTTCCTAATCTAACTAGAGGATGCTGTCCCTTTATTATCTAATCTAAAGCATAACAGCAAGGCAAAGTCAGGCTTGCAGTTTTTGGTGAGTTCTCTTTTCTTTGGGTATCACTGCATAGCACTGTAACTGACTGCAACTCTTCACAAACATCTGCTCTTCTCAAACTGCCCAGCACTTAAATAACTGCACAGTACTTGGCTAACTGCACAGTTTAACAGTCTCAACTGTCATTTTAAAAAAAATAATAATCAGCTGTTTGAAAAAGTTATTTTTTCTGTCAATCAGCTGTTCAAATAATCACCTAGCAACCAGGGACATTCTAATGGCATCATCGACTGTTCAGCTGATTCTCCACAGTACTTTAGAATCACCCTCTCAAACATGCACATTTAAAAATGTATCAAAAGACTGGCAGATTCTTTAAACATTCTGTTTAAATAGGGAAATATGCAACATTTAAAAAAACATATTTACATGTTCACAATTAGGCATGCTGGCATACAATACAAGTTAATCTTAAAATATGCACATATCTCCTGTCAGCCATGCTAACAAAGATGACAGTGTTTTCAGCTTCTTTATAAAGGTAATAAAAGAAAGTCATATAGGTTCATAGGTTCATAGGTAGGTACTAGGCTATCTGCCCGAGGGCATTTATAAGCCTAGCCAGAGTGTGTCATCTTTTGCTGCCCATTGATTAATTAACTGAGCCTCTGCAAGAAGAGCCAATGAAGTGATCCCAGGGGTGTATTTTCTGTTACCCATCCACTTGTCAAGGTTTCTCTTGAAGAGTGTTAGTGAGGGGCTCTGCCTAATGTAGTTAGGAATTTTGTTCAAAAGCATGGGGAGTCTCTGTGACAGGAATCTATCCCTCCAGCATGTTCTATTTATTGTTGTGGTGAGGTTTAGCTCACTAGAGCAAGTGGCGTGCAGTGACTTGGATTTCTTTAGGTGGAGCATGTCCATCAATTCTGAGTTGGACATGGCTTTGTAAGTCAGGCAGAGATCACCTCTGAATAAGTGATATGCCACTGAGTACAGCCGGAGTTTTTCCAGTCGGGCTGCATAGGACATATATTTGAGGCCAGTAATCCTCTTGGTGAGGTACTTTTGTGAACCTTCCAGCTGTTGGAAGTGTCTTGTGAGGTACATCCCAAATGGGGCATTGTACTCTATGATGGGTATGATGAGTGACGAGTAGAGTGGCACTATAACCTCTTTATTTCTAGATGCAAACCCTTTAGTAATTAGACGGGCTACATAGAAGGATTTCCTAATTACTTTGGTAATATGATTGTCAAAGGAGAGATTACTATCTACCTGGGTCCCCAGATCTCTTATTACTTCTTCTGTATTAAGGGGGCTGCCACCTATGTGGTAATTTATGGGTGTTTTGTTTTTCCCAAATGGAATGACTATGCATTTTTTGGCATTTAGCTTGAGACCATGACTTTGATGCCAGGTGTCCATCTCAGTAAGGCCCTTTTGGAGAATGCCCATTCCGGAGTGTCAATTATGGCTCTCAGTTTGCAGTCATCGGTGAACTTGGTTAGCCATAGTCCTCCTGTGTTTTCCTGTACTTCTGAGAAGGAAATGCCTAACAGTAGGGGTCCCAGGACTGAGCCTTGTGGGATACCACTTGTGACTGGTTTAGCGTCGGACCTGGAGTCCACTATTCTTACCGTGTGAGTTCTGTCTGTAAGCCAGTTGACAACCTATCTCATGACGTAGGGGTTTATGTTCAGGCTGGTGAGTTTTTCTGTAAATCCCGAGTGGGAAATATGTAGCAAAGGATCATTTGTTGTTAAATAAAGTCATAATGGAGAACTGTAAAAACGGGAAGAATCTAAGTATGGCATAGACAGACTACAAAAAACATTTGACAGTATCCACATTCATGGATAAAAGAGTACTTAGAGATGTATAAGATACACCCTGTAGTGATCGATTACATTACAGTCACCATGAAACAGTAACAAACTACTTTGCATTTAAGCCATGATAAAGAGCAGATTTTTATTCTAGGGATAGCAATTTGAAGGGAGATATTTCAGGGTGACTCTTTGTCACCACTGTTCTTTTGTCTTGCCCTTAACCCATTAAGCTGTCTACTTACCAGATTGGGTCATGGCTACAATGTGGCTGACAAAAAACAACAATGTGTAAAGACTTCTCATGTACTTTTAGTTTATCAAATGAGGATACTGAAAGCAAAACTGCAAGTGGTCAAAACATTTTCAGATAGTACAGAATGTCATTTGGTTTTGATACATGTGCAAAAGCAACCATTAAAGCAGGAAAGCTGTAGCACCAATAAAACATCAGTTTGGGACAGAAATATGATATAAAAGAACTTGAGCAAGAGGGATCATATAAATATTTGGGAACTGATGAAGGATCTTAAAACAGAAACAAAGAACCAGGCAAAAGATGAACAATCCAAGGTGTCAAGCAAAACCACACCACTGAAAGCAACACATTTATTCACAAAAAAATAAATTGCTTTGTCAGGGTATAGGGTAACAGAAAATTCACACCAGGGATCACACCAACAGCACTACTAGATAGGAGCCAAGCGTACTAGCTGCTAGTACAAGGGTCTAGGGAACTACTAAAGGGGCAGTGAATACCGCACAACATGGCTGGGCTAATATATGCCTTCGGGCAGATAGCTCAGTACCAACCTATGAACCTATGAACCTATAGCAAAAGACTTCTTCAGAATCTTACCATATAAGAAAGTACAAGCCCTTAAATATAGTTCAAACATAATCACCTGACCCAGTCATTAATTAACAGTCAAAATGAAACCTTAAAATTTTAAAGTGACAACAGCAAAAAAATGTTTAGATAGATTTTTTTTCCATTGCCAAACTCAAATAAAATAGAATAAAATAAGTTAAAATAAAAAGGAGCTGTGGAAAAATAGAAAAAAATAGAAAATATACAAAAGAATATCTTGTGTAAATGTATGTAAATATATAAAAATGTTCATAAAACCCTCCATTGCAGGATCAACAATAAAACATGAACATATGCGAATAAAACTTAGTAAGGAATATTTTAAAAGACTAAAGTTAATACTGAAAACAGCACTGACACCTGGGAACAATGTCCAAGCTATAAAACCATTTGCTCTTGAAGTTTTAACGTAGAGTTTTGTAGTGACTGATTGGACCTAAAAGATGTTGGATTGACTGGACAGGAAAACAAGAAGGTTGCTTCATGCTTGTCATATGCTTTATAAAAATCTGTGTATACCAAGACTATATATTCCTCATTATGAAGAAGGTATGGACCTCTTTAAAATTGATTACATGTATAGATATGCAGTTGTAGGACTTCATCCATATCTGCTGACCTCAGAAGACCTAAATGCAATGAAAGTTTTAAAACATGAGAAGAATAAGTCTAAGATTACTTCCATGCTTAGTTTATCAGAAGCATATCCTTGTCAAGTAGGAATGGAAATCAAACCAAAAGTCAATAAAAATTAAGCAGCATCCAGATGTTTCAAAAAACAAAAAAAATAATATAACATGAAGGATCACATGAATGTGGAAAATTAATAAATATAGTTGTAGGTATGGAAAACTCTTGGAATAACTTCATGTTAATCAGGAACGTATGCAGTAATGGTTAAGGAGAGGTGAGTTTAAACCGAAAGACAAATGGTTAATATTGGTGGCTCAAGATAATGGACTATGTACAGATTGGTTTACAAAGTTTATTGAACATGTGGGAGGAAACAGACAAATATAGATTTTGTAAAACAAAATTGGAAACAGTTGCACAATCTTGTTGCTGGTTGTGATATACTAATGGCAGAGGGACTGTATACTGAAAGGCATAATAATGTGGCAAGACCATTGCATTGAGGATTGTGCAAATATTATAATACTGAAGTAGCTGAAAAACATTGGAAACATGAGCCACGAAGCCTTATAAACAAATTATATCACATGGGATTACCCATTACCAACATTTCAAAAACAGATGCGAGAAAACAAGATATAATAGTCCATGAAAAGAAGACAAAAGTAGCATTCATCATTGAAATTGCTACACCCAGTGACTACAGTGTCTTACATACAGAGTGACACTAAGTCATAAAGTACCAAGATTTGCAGGCAAAAATGAGGGCAATTTAGCAGAAGGATACCCAGACAGTTCCAATAGTAGTAGGAGCAACAGGTCTTATAAAAAAAGAATGTACAATCATACATGGATATGTTATCAATATATGCAACTCCGTATGAATTGTAGGAGTCTACTGGTCACATTGCTGGTGCTGCAGAGAGCACTTCTGGCTAACATCAAAGAGTGAAACAATACTAATTTCATGAAATTTAATCATACTTTGACTTAGGAATGGGATCCATTCCCATCATGATATTAGAAACCCAAAAGACATGGATAAATTAAAATGGCAATAACGTACACTCCATAATATGTTTGTATGTGTCTATGGATAGAGATAGACTTCCTGATAGATATGTGACTGTTTAGTGACAGTCCCTCATAATGTTAGTCAGAGAATTTTACAAACAATGAACCATGAGTAGTAGATATGGTCAGAAAAAATCTCTTTAAAAAGGCATTTATGAAGAGGCATTCATACACCATTGGTTTTATATCTCAGGGAATGCAGAAATGACCAGGACTGCACAATTCTAATTTCCTAAGCACTTTACAAATCAATACTCAAACAATGTGATACAATAAATAATCATCAATAATAACAACTGAAACAACAGAAGTACATTTGTCAAACAAGATTATCACCAAAACCTTAAAGCAATATGACAACCTTAAAGTAATATGACAAGCAGTAACTGGCAACAAAAGAACTATGTTTCTAACATGATAAACAATTTTAGTATAGCAGGCAGCCATCATTAATGCCAAGTCCAGAAGATTTTAAGTAGATATGAAATTATAATAAAGTGTTGACAAAAATGCTGATAGAAATATGCCCAGATATTAAACAATTTAAATCTGCAAGAAACGTACAACAGAAGGTCACAAGGAGTTTCATAGAAGCACCTTCTATACTGAGTCAAGTGAAAAAATGTCAGCAATTTTAAACAGCCTTACAATTATTACAATCTCAGTGTCTGAAATCCAGAAATATAACGATGCTCAGCACTCAGCTCCCTGAAACTGAAAAAAAGGTTCTTCACCAAACTAATACCAAAGTATCACATAAATAGCAGCAAAAACAATCCAGGGCATGGTGGCTCACCTTCATTAACAACTCCATATCAGATCAACCCCAAACTGGCTATCCGGGAAACAGCAACACACCTCTCTTCAAACCAAGACATCCTTATATAGTGGCCAGCAATAAGCTGCTAGCGAATAGAATAAAAACAAAGTTCAGAGCCAAACCACAGCCGACCAACACTAACTGCATCCATAGGAACTATTGTATCAAATGTATAAATGAAACTGAAGAAGCATAGTACTGTCTACAGTGTGGCAACCACTGACAACCACATTCAAAAAGCCCAATAATAAACACAAACAGATAACAAGGTATATTTTACATTTTCAGATCATGCCTCTGTGAAGCTTCTTTTGCTTCCTACAAAATACAATTCAAAATGTCAAAAAGCTTCTATGAATCTTTTCCCTTTGTCAAACCTCCATAAAGAAGTACAGTTTTGATAATGACACTTTTTTACACTACAAAGGTATTACCTTTTGAAAACCTACCTGTTCTAGCTCACTAGATCCAAAAAGCAGGATTTTAGTGCTCCACACCAAAACAGAAAGTAGTACAATGCCAAAGTATGCTTTTCAGAATATAAAATATGGTATATTACTCATCCCATTTATAAAGTACAGCACAAAATTTCACAACTTTCACTCACTGCTACACACACACACGCACACACTGTAAGAGAAGTACAGACTCAGAAAAAAAATTGTCAGTTGCAGTATTGCCAAACAATACATTAATGAAGTATCCTGTGTGTGTGTGTGTGTGTGTGTGTGTGTGTGTGTGTGTGTGTGTGTGTGTGTGTGTGTGTGAATTTGTCTTACTTCTTTGTTACTGAAAAATGCAATACAACATTTTTACATCATCATTTGGAACCACTCCCTAAAAGAGCTCCTTTTAGAAACGTATGGTACAATTACAGTGCTATGTTGCTATTTTGTGTGATAAAAAAAACAAAAAAACAATGCAGAATATGACAGTTATTCAGAAAAATACCCCAAAACCAAGCCTTAGAAAAGAAATGCAGTAAGAGGGCCATCAGTGCTATATAACTGCCCTTCACCCCACAGATGAGCTCATGGAGAGAATAAGGGTGAAAAGGGAGGGAATGATGACTGGGCACATTTCCTGCTGAGACTGGAAAAGTTGTATGAGAGGCAGTCTACATATTACTAAATTTGCATTAATAAAACTTTAGCATATCTGGCAATTTACCCTGATAGACATGGTGAATCAAGGGAATAGTAGGGTTAGTCAGTATTAGTAATGTCAAAGAGATGAGGTAGGATACATTCACTTAGTCTGGGAATGTCCTGAGTAAAACCTCTCTGGATAAGTGTGATTGACTCTATAAGGACTGTGGCTAAGAGGACTTTACTACATCACACTGATGTCAAGTTTTGCCTTTTGGGCATGCAGGAAAATCAGTTAATGTCTTCTCCAGCAATGTGGAGGATGAGTTAGAAATGTTATTGTGGTATTTATTGCATTCGTTTCTCAAGCATAGAAATCTGCCACAGACAACTGGACATCTATGTTTCGCAAGCTGATTTATAAGTTGAAACTCTGGAAATGTGCCATATTTGATATGTTACATTGGAATCAGTTGAGAAATACAAATTTTACATCTCCAGTAATAATTGTATTAAGCATTTTTTTTCAGGGATGCAAACCACCTTGTTAATTATATATATATATATATATATATATATATATATATATATATATATATATATATATATATATATATATCAACTGAGCAATCTCATCATGGTGGGAAAAAGAGTAATACTCCAAACCCTGAGGAGTTGTGCTGTGATCCTGTTCAGTAACAGTCAGTGTTGTGGCACTGCTATGTTCATTGAGATTTTCAGCTCAGTATTATGACATCTGTTCATTTCTGCATTCAACAATAGAATGGAAATCCATTGTTGCACATTTATGCACATACATGCATAAATATGTATATATATATATATATATATATATATATATATATATATATATATATAGATATATATATATATATATATATACATATATATACATATATATTTATAAGTACATATTTAAACTCGCAAATAAATTTCAACTTTTAAGTGACCAGTAGCCCCTATTAACACCTCACCTTTACCTTCTTCCCTCATTCTTCTATCTTTCCTCCTTTCTGGTTACCTGCTATCTTCAGACCTTTTCCATGGTATTTTTGCTACTTCTGCCTTGCTTCTCTAAAGATATTTGTTTAACCCTTCATACAATTTGACATCTACACCTGCATTTCATTTGCTCTTCTCTGCTCTCTTTTCCTCTTTGTTATCTATCTCTGCTATGCAGTCTTGTTCATTTATATCTTAAAATTGCTTTCTAGAAAACTATCAAGTTTAACACCATCATGCATCTATAGATGGCTGATTTAAAGTATCTTTCTTTCTTCTGTATGTAACCCATATTAATCTCTTCCAGTAGTGCCTTGGCTAATCATTTTTCTCGTTTATTTACTACTTCATTCAGTGTTTCTCTCTCTCGTTTCTCATTAACAACTTTCCCAACTTTCTTCTTTATTCTTATCTTCCCGTCCTTTACTTTCTCTTTCTAGCAAAGTTGTTTTCATCCCATACTACCTAGAAATGCTTTATGTTATCCAATAAGCATTTTTCCCAAAACAGTTCACTACTATATATTTGAACACATAATAAAGAAAAGAAAGAGAGGGAAGGAGAAATAGGCTGGTCAGTTATGACTACTGATGCCATGGTTCATATATCTAGTGTGCCAATTAAAATTTATTGAAAAAAAAAGCTTTTATAATTTTAAGGAGTATCATTAGTTTGTAAAAATGCTGCTAGCCAGTGGCAGCATTAGGAGGTGCATGTGCCTCCATGTCCCAGTAAAAAAGTCAGCCCCAACTAATTTTGCAAGCTGCAAACTACTTCCCTAAATGTCATGCATCCCTTGCTTCTATCTGAGCATTTCCAGTTTTGCTCACGGGCATTTCTGAAGCAGATGGGCAGAACAGTAGCAGCATGAAATGAATCGGCAGAACAATAAAGTAGCAGGACAATGAGTGAACTGCTAAACAGTATTATACTGCAGTAGCAGGCATTTTGGTGTGTGTGTGTGTGTGTGTGTGTGTGTGTGTGTGTGTGTGTGTGTGTGTGTGTGTGTGTGTGTGAAATGCCCAACTTAGATAGGATTTCCTGGTTAAGGGTCTTGCTCAGTCTCACTCGGTGAGAGAATCACACTCTGTACCCATGTGTTGTAGGACTAATCCTCCTCACCAATGGCTAGACCTCTCTTACCTCTTGCATCTCACACTGAGCTGTTAATGAACTGTTTCCTCTACTCAAAAGTGCAGGGTTTGAATCCTCCAGCCCACCTCCTTTTGCTTATGGTGTGACTGTGGGCAAGTCCTTTGCTTCTCCTGGAATACCCCGAAAAAAAACATTCTCCAGTAGTTTACCTTGTTAATAAACATATTAAAATAGTATTTAAATGTGTACCTTCTATAGACTCCCTCCAATTATTTTTGGCTTTGACATAATCCTTGAGCAAAAAAAAAAAAAAAAAAAAATGAAAATTATATTGGACCATTCCTTGTAAAATTTGCTGCTTTCTGGCAAATTGTTCTGGGCCAGTCACTAAATATCAGGATCATGAATTTTTGACTTTGTCCTTTAGAAAATGCTTGTTAATGTAACTAAGTATATAATAAAGAAATTTAAATTTTTTACTGAATTTTGGGTTTTTGTATGTGATTCTTGAGGTAAGATATCGGGAGTGCATGGGTGTGTGTGTGTGTGCGTGTGATGGTATGTACCATATGGCTGTCACAGCAGTGAGCTGAAATACACTTGAGTCATTATACATTTGTTTATTCATTTAATCTCAAGCAAATGTATGTATGTATGTATGCAGTTATACAAGGGGCAGTAATTGATAACGTGTGTGTGTGTATTTGTGTGTACCCTGCATCCCAGAGAATTAATGGTGCAAAGGAAAGAATTGATTGTACTAAACAGCAGCTTCATCATATGAGCCATGTTTTTGGATTGGATCCTTCTTTTTTCTTCTTTTGGTGACTGTTGTATGTATTTGACTGTGTATAAACTGTACATCATAAATTCTATGAGTTTAATATTAAAATGTTAACTATGAATGCATTTTTAATGTATCTTATTTTTCGCAGGCACAAAGGAGTGAAGTGCATTGTGTTGAGTTACAACAGCTTAGCACTTAGTGCAGATGAGTTAAGTTTATGATATGTTAATTAGTTGCTTCTTGTAGTGCAGTTTTTGATTCACTGAGCCTTTGCCTAGTGTGAGTCTGACCAATTTATTTCACCAGACAGTTCTCCAGGGCTAGCCCTAGAAAAAGACACTTGTGTTCAGTAGGCTGTCCCATGCCAATAACAAATTCATTGCACATTTGACTTTTGATTTCCTGCACCGTTTATATAGTACTTAATTAGTGCTTCATCATATGCAATATGACTATGAATCTCTTGCTCATCTGTTGTATTTTAATGAATTGCCAGATGCATTTTCCATAAATGTGAGTTTCAAAGGAAGACAAGTTTATTATTCCACTTGCTGTCTGTTTTTAATGTGAGGGTGTTTCATTTTGTTCATTAAATGTCTGTCAGTGTTTCTGCTGTAAAATTATGAATATTTCTAAATTAAATTAAAATCTCTGTGGTCATTGTAAAGCTAAAGAATAGTATGCATGTTGACAAGAACCTGGGTAGAGACAGCCAAGAAATAGGATATCTATATGTCTGCAGTGTTTGTGTGTGTGTGTGTGTGTGTGTGTGTGTGTGTGTGTGGGAGGGGGTTCTGTTCCATTATTCTGCCTAGTATTTCACATGACCATAATCTGGCTCTTCTCTTATTATTCAGAAACTGTGCATCTATATTTAGCCTCATAGGTATGGCATGTTTTGTTTTTCTATATTTAAACCAGGTAAAGTGGCAACCTAAGGGCACTGCCTGGTTAGGCAACATAATCAAACTCATGCAGTATAAAAAAGAGGTAGAAAGAATCTAACCCTGTACCCCTAACTGCAAGAAGCAGCTCAGAAAAAGTTTAAAGCCTTGATCATCTGCAATAACCTCCAGACCTTTAGCTGTGTCTTCATTTTCTTTTTTTTTTTTTTTTTTAAACAAGTTTATTGTTTTTAACATACAAAATAAATATCATAACAATTTTATTAATACAAAATAAATATCATAACAATTTTATTAATTTTATTAATTACAAGTAATTAAAATAGAAATGGTTATAACATTCAATAAAATAACCAAAGTATTTACAAAGACATCCACTACAATCAAATCAATTAATTAAACTAAAATACCATGCTATTGAAGCTAAGATTTTTTTAACAGATTTTGTAAAGTATCCCATATAATATAGTAAGATGTTTTTCTAGTAGTTCTTGATTTTATTGTCATCAAGTCCATATGGCACACTACAGTCATAACATTTTTAAATTCATTAAACGAAGGAGGAGTATCTGAAATCCAATTTCTGGTTATTATTTTTCTAGCCACTGCTAGAATAGGCCATAACAAGGGAAGCTTAACCTTTTTAATACTTTGAGGAACAGGAGTGTTGAATAATATAAGAGATTTAGAAATAATGAAATTATCTGTAAAAAGAGCCTGCAAAAAATCTTTTATTGACTTCCAGTATTCTTTCAATTTTATACAGTCATAAAACATATGTGCCCAATCAGCATTAATTTCTACATTACATCTTTTACATAGATTGTCTTTATTATTTATTTTATTCATCGTCAAAGGTGTATAAAAGGATCTATGTAAAAACTTCCAAGTAAAAAGTCTCCAAACAATGGAAGAAGTAGTCCTATAGGCAGATTCCAATATATATTGTTTATCCTGTTGACTTGGTGATTCACCATTAATGGAAGTGAAATAATTCCAATAGGTATCTACACTGCAATAAGTTTCTTCTCTGATAATTTTATGTATGTATGAAAGCTTACCTTTATCAGAAACTTTATGTTGTAAATTTAATATCAAGTAATCAATCAGTGTTGGAATGGATTCTTTAACTGTTATAGACATTAAATCAATTTTATTAGTAAGATGTTGTCTAAAGGTCTGAACTTCTAACAAACAAGTTTCTCTCAGGTCAAATTCTTGTTTTAAGAAGTCAAAATTTTTAACTTTATTATCAGATAGCAACTGATACCAGTACTTTAGATCATTTTCTGTGACTAAATGAGTTCTTTCAGAAGTAGATGACAAAAGCATACCTTGTGTATACATTATAGGGAATATAATAAAATTCCATTCCTTATACTTAGGATGCATGAATATAAAATTACGATAACTAATAATAATGTTTAATGGATAACTAACTATATATTTTGGTGTAATAGGTGAAGTACAAAATTCTTTTAATAACCATAACATGGAGTTATTTACAATCATATTTTTAGGTGTTAAAGAGATTTTCATGAAGTGAATACTAATTAGTTCCCAGTAATCTTTCCATTTTGCAACATATGACTGATCTATTAACAAAGTAATAACTTTTATAATAGAAGAGATAGTATATAAGTTAAAGTCTGGAAAGAAATGCCCCCTTGAGACCAGCTATTAGTATGTTTCTTTAATGCAATCCTAGGTCTATTAGGTGCCCATAAGAAATTTAACATTAGTGTATTCAATTTTTTGATAATTATTTTTG
The DNA here is from genome assembly GCF_019279795.1 of Protopterus annectens. Classification (NCBI taxonomy): domain Eukaryota; kingdom Metazoa; phylum Chordata; order Ceratodontiformes; family Protopteridae; genus Protopterus; species Protopterus annectens. The sequence goes on from NC_056725.1 coordinate 906,932,814, forward strand.
TAGGTGGGAGTATTATTGATTGCATTAAGAATAATATCTTGGGGAATATTATCATTTTTATAATTGTAAGTCTCTCTTCCATAGTAAAAAACATATTATTCCAGGTATTGAAAAGATTTTGTATATTAAGAAGACAGGTATTATAATTATTATGTATAATAGATATGATATCCTTAGTTAATATTATACCTAAGTAAGTTATCTGACCTGAATTGGGTATATATTTACTAAAATCACTAATGAGAACATTTTTTCGTGTATATATAGGTAGTATTTTAGTTTTTTCTTCATTGAATATTAAACCAGAAATATTTTTAAAATTCATCATTTTATCAACTAGGGACTGCATAGAAGAATTAGATCCTGCTGATGTAATTAGAACATCACCTGCAAAAAGTTGAATTTTAGATGTTGTATTTTCATCTATATCAAATCCTTCTATATCGGTACTGTTTCTGATCAGATTAGCCCAAGGCTCCATTATTAAAGTAAATAATAATGGAGAGAGTGGACACCCTTGTTTTGTACCTTTTAAAATGGGTATTTTTTGTGAGACATATGTTCCTATCTTAATGTAAGCCAATGCTCCTTTATATAAATTGCAACAAAAAAACAGGCTTAAATAGTGGGAAGTATACTTGCTGTGTTCAATTCAAGTCAGTCACAAAAGGTAACCAAATGTTCCACAAAAAGAAATGAAGCTGTAACACAAACCGCTTTACTTTGCGAACTCTTATTCCAGTAAAAAAGAGTCAAAATCACCATAGAGTGTTCATTCGAACCTACTCATCCACTGGGCAATAGCTTGTAGAAAAAACACGCAGCCAGCATGTAAAAATAAATCCAAGCGTCCAGTAGAAACCACGTTTATTAAAATAATTAGAACACAGGGCTAGCGCTTTCAACGAATCTTCATCAGGCCACTAACAAACAAACATACTAGCATCCCTTTTATAGCAAAATGCTAGAGTCAACTACTGATGTCACATCCTGTTTGCACATACTGAAGTCAACTCTGATGTCACATCCTGTTATACATAAAATATTTAAACTGACATCACTTTTGTAGTAAAACGCTACAAGCAACTCTGATGCCACATCCTACTAAATGTAAAATCTTATAAAATGTTTCAAATTATTTAAAATATATAAAATATATAAAATATATATGCAGACATTTTGTAAACAGTGCACAATAAAATGTTCTAAAATAACATTTCACCCTACTTTAACTGCTGCTGCATGTAACATTCAAAATGTTTTAAAATAATTTAAGTATCTATGTAACCATCTCATAGACAGTATGCAACAAATAAAATGTTTCACAATTACATACTATCTTCCTATAAATACTGCACTTATATGCATACTAGTAACAAAAATGGCACACATGTTTAGTATTTAATAATAGGCGATATAGTCCCATTTGAAATACTTGTATGTATAAATACATGTTTAAAATAAAGATCAAATTAATAAACATATTAATATCTGCACATGAGCTATTTAGCATAAATATAACTGTACAAAAATGATCATTCAAAAGACTGCATCTAAAATTTGTACAGCGTATGCTTCTAAATATCATAATATCTGTAACAGCAAAATCATTCAAAACAGATATGTGCATAAAATATTGATAACAGCTGATATTATAAACATAGAAATATATGAGACTAAATGTGTAAAATCAGGTAAAATATGTGTGCTGGATGAAAGAGGAAAACATGGTATATCAGCATCTTTCATAACAATTGGCCCTAATGAGCCTGCAGAGTAAAATACAGAGACAACGATGGAAACAGAAATGGAAAAATATCAAGTATGAAAATGTTATAAATATAAAAGTAAAACCAGCCAGAGGTTGATAAAGGGTGGCAAAGGAGTGAAAAGCTTCAATGAAGTTTCCTAGCTTTAAGTATAGGTTTGATGGAGACTCTGTCATTGAGGCCTGGGTACAAATCAGCCCTAAGCCTGATGATCCATTTGGCCTCTATCTGTTCCGTGGTGTTAAAAATATCTCCTCTTCTACGAGATAGAACATTGTTTTGAATTACTTGAAACAAAAAGCTATGTTGGGTAGATGTATTAATTACATGCCTAGACAGAGCATTTGAAGAACATCTAACTTTGATTTTATATAAGTGTTCCCTAATTCTGTCTTTAAACTTTCTGTCCGTCTTCCCCGTAAAAGCAGGGCAGTGTACACAGGTTGCCAGGTACACCACATGGCAGGTCTCACAAGTGGCAGAGACTGTGAAATGAAATTCTTGTCCTGTAATAGGATGATTGAATTTATCAGTTTCTTTAATGAATTTGCAATAATTGCATTTTGACATTTTTAGTCATTTTATGATTACTGGTTATATTTATGTCAAGCCTATTTGGACCACATAACATTCTGTGTAAATTCAACTTATTTTTATATGTAAATTTTGGTTCTTGGCTCAATATCTCAGAAATAACTGGATCTGTTAGCAAGATGTCCCAATGTTTCGATATATGCTTTCAATACTATTTACATCTTGTGTAAAATGTATCGGTATTCTGATAACTCCACTGCTAGTTTTGGTGCTGCTACTATCATCTCGTTTACTAGAGAAGTAGGAAATGGCCCTGCCTTCTCTCAGTTCACCTATGGTACCTAAAGAAGCATCAACTTCTGTTACCGTGTAAGACCTGTCTATAAATTTATTCCTCAAGTCTTCTATGCCTGTTTTAAAGCATGAGTCTTCAGAAAACAGCCTAGATACCCTCATGGCTTGACTTTTAACGATGTTACCAAAGACATGCTTAGGATGCATGCTGCTTTGATGGAGAAAGTTATTTCTATAGCAATCCTTTCGAAAAACTCCAGTGTTAAGTATACCATTTGGTAGTTGTTCAACATATACGTCTAAATAGGGTATGACATCTTTGGAATTAACCATAGAAAATCTTAAAAAACTGGTGTCTTTATTTATTTTATCATAGAAAGACCTCAATTGTTCTTCATCACCTTTCCAAATAAGGAAGAGGTCATCTACAAACCTAGTGTAGAAAGAAACATTCTGACAAAATTCCTCCATCTGAAATAGAGAAGAAACTTCCCAGTAAGCCATAACCAGGTTGGCGTAGCTATTGGCACAGGAAGTGCCCATAGCTACGCCATCCCTCTGAAGGTATACTTGACCATTAAACAAGAAAATATTATTTGTTAATACAATTTCCATCAATTCCGTGATAACTTCTATCCTTCCTTCGAGAATGTGCCATCTCTAGTAAGAATCCTACTTATGCTGTTGAGTCCTCATGATTAGGAATAACAGTAAAAGAGAGTTGACATCAAGTGTCACAAACAATTTATGCTGGAAACCATCACTCACCGAGGTATTCTCATATAGTTTAATTAGGAATTGTTTAGTATCTTTCAGTATGTGTGTGTACTTGTCCACTATGGGTCTTAATAAGGACTCTAAATAGATGGAAATCGGCTCGGTGATCCAGCCCTTTCCTGCAACAATTGGCCTCATAGGTGGATCCAAGCCATTTTGTGAATCTTGGGTATTCCTGTATAATGGGTATTGTTGGATGTTCCACTACAAGGTATGTGAATAATTCTTGATTAATCTTACCCTCATTTAACATAACATTTAATCTACTAGAAACATCTGATATGATCCTATTCACTCTACTATCATTGATTTTCAAATAAAAGACAGAATCATCCAGCATATTGCACATTTTATCAATATAAAACTCCATATCCATGATAACTACAGGACCACCTTTATCGGCTGGTCTTATCATAATGGTCCTATCATCTTTCAGGCCATTAAGTGCTTTCCTTTGTACTGGTTTCAGATTGCCAAACCATCTCTTTTTCTATTATTTGCATCATTTTCATATAATCCTTGCTCAACCAGTTTGAATAAGCCTCGATAAGTGGGTGGTTGCATGGAGTGTAAGTACTTGGTTTTCTAAACGGATGGGGTAAACTAGTGTTGTTACGAAAATCAACCTTCATTTGGAGGTTCAGATAAACATTTTCAAATCAATAATGCTATTTGTGATATCGCTTCTACTAGAGGGAATAAATGTTAGACCTTTCTCCAAGACATACTTTTCTTCTTCCGTTAAAAGCTTACTTGATATGTTCCACACTATTGATTCTTGGTCCCTTGCCAAATCTTTTTAGTGTAGGACCAGCCTGTACTGGTCCTGCTGGTCTCTTTTCTGCCTTCCCTGCTCATAGACGTTCCTTGCCCCCACCCCTCTCCATTGATTGGCGATGGGGAAAGGGACTGATTCAGTACTCATACTATTGAATCTAGTTTTGGCGTCCATGCTTAGGCTAATTTTATTTTTATTCATAATCTTATTAACATTATCATCCTCATTCTCTATATGCTCACATATATCTATCCTTGTATTGGCATCTTCAAATACAGATATATTGTGAACATTACCAGCGGGAAGAGCATGTATCATTAGTACCATCCTGGTGTATTATTGCTGTGGTAACAATGGTATTTTTCTTACCCCTGTCTGTTTATCTATGACAATAACATTAGAACCATCAGCATTGGTATCTGGCCCATCTCTGGCCAGACCAATATTGGTATTGTCTTTTATTTCATTTTGAAGGCGTGTGTTCTTCCATCCCTTGGCTCCATTCTCCACTCTGGGCCAAGTAAAGACATGGCCTTTTAAAATCGTCCATGTCCCTTCTAAGTTTATCACGCTTTTGCTGTAACAGTTTTTTCTCATAAATGAAAACGCTGTCTAACATTTTGTCAATAGATGCTTCTACCACTGGTCTAGGGTACATGGTAGATAAGCTCTGCTGTTGCTTCTGTAGTTTCTCCCTCAATGATGTTTCATGGGGTAAGAAATAATTGTTCATTAGCTCCATGTACTTCAGGCTGGTATCTAAGTTTAACTGTTGCCATGAATATAACAAATCTTTATACACAGTACCTGTAGTTGGCATCTTCAGGATCCTTAAACCCCTTGGAACGATTTTAGTAATGCATGCTTCGAAATGTTGCCTCTGCAACTGAAGGCGTTTCAGTTTGAGGAAATCTCCTTCCATTTCTTGTACTAGAGTTTCAAGCCCTCGATAATCTTCTTTGCAACTCTGTTCATCATATGTCTCAGCCAATGGACTGAAAGATAACAGTGGATTAATGTCACTTGTAACAGCATCTTCAAATCTGCTCTTAATGTTAGATGTACCTGACTTGGTACTTCTAAGCATATCAGGATTGTAGGGTAGTTCAACTGTTGAATTTTGACTGCTTCCCTCAGCCATGAGTGTGAGCAAAAATAAGTCACGTAGTTTAAAAACAAAGAATAATGCTCACTACACTCTGTTTGCCTGATAATAAACAAGACTTATAAATTGCAACAAAAACAGGCTTAAATAGTGGGAAGTATACTTGCTGTGTTCAATTCAAGTCAGTCACAAAAGGTAACCAAATGTTCCACAAAAGAAATGAAGCTGTAACACAAACCGCTTTACTTTGCGAACTCTTATTCCAGTAAAAGAGTCAAAATCACCATAGAGTGTTCATTCGAACCTACTCATCCACTGGGCAATAGCTTGTAGAAAACACGCAGCCAGCATGTAAAAATAAATCCAAGCGTCCAGTAGAAACCACGTTTATTAAAATAATTAGAACACAGCGCTAGCTTTCAAATCTTCATCAGGCCACTAACAAACAAACATACTAGCATCCCTTTTATAGCAAAATGCTAGAGTCAACTACTGATGTCACATCCTGTTTGCACATACTGAAGTCAACTCTGATGTCACATCCTGTTATACATAAAATATTTAAACTGACATCACTTTTGTAGTAAAACGCTACAAGCAACTCTGATGCCACATCCTACTAAATGTAAAATCTTATAAAATGTTTCAAATTATTTAAAATATATAAAATATATAAAATATATATGCAGACATTTTGTAAACAGTGCACAATAAAAATGTTCTAAAATAACATTTCACCCTACTTTAACTGCTGCTGCATGTAACATTCAAAATGTTTTAAAATAATTTAAGTATCTATGTAACCATCTCATAGACAGTATGCAACAAATAAAATGTTTCACAATTACATACTATCTTCCTATAAATACTGCACTTATATGCATACTAGTAACAAAAATGGCACACATGTTTAGTATTTAATAATAGGCGATATAGTCCCATTTGAAATACTTGTATGTATAAATACATGTTTAAAATAAAGATCAAATTAATAAACATATTAATATCTGCACATGAGCTATTTAGCATAAATATAACTGTACAGGATGATCATTCAAAGACTGCATCTAAAATTTGTACAGCGTATGCTTCTAAATATCATAATATCTGTAACAGCAAAAATCATTCAAAACAGATAAGTGCAAATGGAAAAATATTGATAACAGCTGATATTATAAACATAGAAATATATGAGACTAAATGTGTAAAATCAGGTAAAATATGTGTGCTGGATGAAAGAGGAAAACATGGTATATCAGCATCTTTCATAACAATTGGCCCCTAATGAGCCTGCAGAGTAAAATACAGAGACAACGATGGAAACAGAAATGGAAAAATATCAAGTATGAAAATGTTATAAATATAAAAGTAAAACCAGCCAGAGGTTGATAAAGGGTGGCAAAGGGGTGAAAAGCTTCAATGAAGTTTCCTAGCTTTAAGTATAGGTTTGATGGAGACTCTGTCATTGAGGCCTGGGTACAAATCAGCCCTAAGCCTGATGATCCAATTGGCCTCTATCTGTTCCGTGGTGTTAAAAATATCTCCTCTTCTACGAGATAGAACATTGTTTTGAATTACTTGAAACAAAAGCTATGTTGGGTAGATGTATTAATTACATGCCTAGACAGAGCATTTGAAGAACATCTAACTTTGATTTTATATAAGTGTTCCCTAATTCTGTCTTTAAACTTTCTGTCCGTCTTCCCTCGTAAGCAGGGCAGTGTACACAGGTTGCCAGGTACACCACATGGCAGGTCTCACAAGTGGCAGAGACTGTGAAATGAAATTCTTGTCCTGTAATAGGATGATTGAATTTATCAGTTTCTTTAATGAATTTGCAATAATTGCATTTTTGACATTTTTTAGTCATTTTATGATTACTGGTTATATTTATGTCAAGCCTATTTGGACCACATAACATTCTGTGTAAATTCAACTTATTTTTATATGTAAATTTTGGTTCTTGGCTCAATATCTCAGAAATAACTGGATCTGTTAGCAAGATGTCCCAATGTTTCCGATATATGCTTTCAATACTATTTACATCTTGTGTAAAATGTATCGGTATTCTGATAACTCCACTGCTAGTTTTGGTGCTGCTACTATCATCTGTTTACTAGAAGTAGGGAAAGGCCTGCCTTCTCTCAGTTCACCTATGGTACCTAAAGAAGCATCAACTTCTGTTACCGTGTAAGACCTGTCTATAAATTTATTCCTCAAGTCTTCTATGCCTGTTTTAAAGCATGAGTCTTCAGAAAACAGCCTAGATACCCTCATGGCTTGACTTTTAACGATGTTACCAAAGACATGCTTAGGATGCATGCTGCTTCGATGGAGAAAGTTATTTCTATAGCAATCCTTTCGAAAACTCCAGTGTTAAGTATACCATTTGGTAGTTGTTCAACATATCGTCTAAATAGGGTATGACATCTTTGGAATTAACCATAGAAAATCTTAAAAAACTGGTGTCTTTATTTATTTTATCATAGAAAGACCTCAATTGTTCTTCATCACCTTTCCAAATAAGGAAGAGGTCATCTACAAACCTAGTGTAGAAAGAAACATTCTGACAAAATTCCTCCATCTGAAATAGAGAAGAAACTTCCCAGTAAGCCATAACCAGGTTGGCGTAGCTATTGGCACAGGAAGTGCCCATAGCTACGCCATCCCTCTGAAGGTATACTTGACCATTAAACAAGAAAATATTATTTGTTAATACAATTTCCATCAATTCCGTGATAACTTCTATCCTTCCTTCGAGAATGTGCCATCTCTAGTAAGAATCCTACTTATGCTGTTGAGTCCCTCATGATTAGGAATAACAGTAAAAGAGTTGACATCAAGTGTCACAAACAATTTATGCTGGAAACCATCACTCACGAGGTATTCTCATATAGTTTAATTAGGAATTGTTTAGTATCTGTCAGTATGTGTGTGTACTTGTCCTCTATGGATCTGAATAAGGACTCTAAATAGATGAAAATGCTCGGTGATCCAGCCCTTTCCTGCAACAATTGGCCTCATAGGTGGATCCAAGCCATTTTGTGAATCTTGGGTATTCCTGTATAATGGGTATTGTTGGATGTTCCACTACAAGGTATGTGAATAATTCTTGATTAATCTTACCCTCATTTAACATAACATTTAATCTACTAGAAACATCTGATATGATCCTATTCACTCTACTATCATTGATTTTCAAATAAAAGACAGAATCATCCAGCATATTGCACATTTTATCAATATAAAACTCCATATCCATGATAACTACAGGACCACCTTTATCGGCTGGTCTTATCATAATGGTCCTATCATCTTTCAGGCCATTAAGTGCTTTCCTTTGTACTGGTTTCAGATTGCCAAACCATCTCTTTTTTCTATTATTTGCATCATTTTCATATAATCCTTGCTCAACCAGTTTCGAATAAGCCTCGATAAGTGGGTGGTTGCATGGAGTGTAAGTACTTGGTTTTCTAAACGGATGGGGTAAACTAGTGTTGTTACGAAAATCAACCTTCATTTGGAGGTTCCGTATAAACATTTTCAAATCAATAATGCTATATGATATTAGAGTGAATAGGATCATATCAGATGTTTCTAGTAGATTAAATGTTATGTTAAATGAGGGTAAGATTAATCAAGAATTATTCACATACCTTGTAGTGGAACATCCAACAATACCCATTATACAGGGAATACCCAAGATTCACAAAAATGGCTTGGATCCACCTATGAGGCCAATTGTTGCAGGAAAGGGCTGGATCACCGAGCCGATTTCCATCTATTTAGAGTCCTTATTAAGACCCATAGTGGACAAGTACACACACATACTGAAAGATACTAAACAATTCCTAATTAAACTATATGAGAATACCTCGGTGAGTGATGGTTTCCAGCATAAATTGTTTGTGACACTTGATGTCAACTCTCTTTTACTGTTATTCCTAATCATGAGGGACTCAACAGCATAAGTAGGATTCTTACTAGAGATGGCACATTCTCGAAGGAAGGATAGAAGTTATCACGGAATTGATGGAAATTGTATTAACAAATAATATTTTCTTGTTTAATGGTCAAGTATACCTTCAGAGGGATGGCGTAGCTATGGGCACTGCCTGCAATAGCTACGCCAACCTGGTTATGGCTTACTGGGAAGTTTCTTCTGTTTCAGATGGAGGAATTTTGTCAGAATGTTTCTTTCTACACTAGGTTTGTAGATGACCTCTTCCTTATTTGGAAAGGTGATGAAGAACAATTGAGGTCTTTCTATGATAAAATAAATAAAGACACCAGTTTTTAAGATTTTCTATGGTTAATTCCAAAGATGTCATACCCTATTTAGGCGATATGTTGAACAACTACCAAATGGTATACTTAACACTGGAGTTTTCCAAAGGATTGCTATAGAAATAACTTTCTCCATCGAAGCAGCATGCATCCTAAGCATGTCTTTGGTAACATCGTTAAAAGTCAAGCCATGAGGGTATCTAGGCTGTTTTCTGAAGACTCATGCTTTTAAACAGGCATAGAAGACTTGAGGAATAAATTTATAGACAGGTCTTACACGGTAACAGAAGTTGATGCTTCTTTAGGTACCATAGGTGAACTGAGAGAAGGCAGGGCCTTTCCCTACTTCTCTAGTAAACGAGATGATAGTAGCAGCACCAAAACTAGCAGTGGAGTTATCAGAATACCGATACATTTTACACAAGATGTAAATAGTATTGAAAGCATATATCGGAAACATTGGGACATCTTGCTAACAGATCCAGTTATTTCTGAGATATTGAGCCAAGAACCAAAATTTACATATAAAAATAAGTTGAATTTACACAGAATGTTATGTGGTCCAAATAGGCTTGACATAAATATAACCAGTAATCATAAAATGACTAAAAAATGTCAAAAATGCAATTATTGCAAATTCATTAAAGAAACTGATAAATTCAATCATCCTATTACAGGACAAGAATTTCATTTCACAGTCTCTGCCACTTGTGAGACCTGCCATGTGGTGTACCTGGCAACCTGTGTACACTGCCCTGCGTTTTACGTAGGGAAGACGGACAGAAAGTTTAAAGACAGAATTAGGGAACACTTATATAAAATCAAAGTTAGATGTTCTTCAAATGCTCTGTCTAGGCATGTAATTAATACATCTACCCAACATAGCTTTTTGTTTCAAGTAATTCAAAACAATGTTCTATCTCGTAGAAGAGGAGATATTTTAACACCACGGAACAGATAGAGGCCAATTGGATCATCAGGCTTAGGGCTGATTTGTACCCAGGCCTCAATGACAGAGTCTCCATCAAACCTATACTTAAAGCTAGGAAACTTCATTGAAGCTTTTCACCCCTTTGCCACCCTTTATCAACCTCTGGCTGGTTTTACTTTTATATTTATAACATTTTCATACTTGATATTTTTCCATTTCTGTTTCCATCGTTGTCTCTGTATTTTACTCTGCAGGCTCATTAGGGGCCAATTGTTATGAAAGATGCTGATATACCATGTTTTCCTCTTTCATCCAGCACACATATTTTACCTGATTTTACACATTTAGTCTCATATATTTCTATGTTTATAATATCAGCTGTTATCAATATTTTTGCGTGTGCACATATCTGTTTTGAATGATTTTTGCTGTTACAGATATTATGATATTTAGAAACGCTGTACAAATTTTAGATGCAGTCTTTTGAATGATCATCCTGTACAGTTATATTTATGCTAAATAGCTCATGTGCAGATATTAATATGTTTATTAATTTGATCTTTATTTTAAACATGTATTTATACATACAAGTATTTCAAATGGGACTATATCGCCTATTATTAAATACTAAACATGTGTGCCATTTTTGTTACTAGTATGCATATAAGTGCAGTATTTATAGGAAGATAGTATGTAATTGTGAAACATTTTATTTGTTGCATACTGTCTATGAGATGGTTACATAGATACTTAAATTATTTTAAAACATTTTGAATGTTACATGCAGCAGCAGTTAAAGTAGGGTGAAATGTTATTTTAGAACATTTTTATTGTGCACTGTTTACAAAATGTCTGCATATATATTTTATATATTTTATATATTTTAAATAATTTGAAACATTTTATAAGATTTTACATTTAGTAGGATGTGGCATCAGAGTTGCTTGTAGCGTTTTACTACAAAAGTGATGTCAGTTTAAATATTTTATGTATAACAGGATGTGACATCAGAGTTGACTTCAGTATGTGCAAACAGGATGTGACATCAGTAGTTGACTCTAGCATTTTGCTATAAAAGGGATGCTAGTATGTTTGTTTGTTAGTGGCCTGATGAAGATTCGTTGAAAGCGCTAGCCCTGTGTTCTAATTATTTTAATAAACGTGGTTTCTACTGGACGCTTGGATTTATTTTTACATGCTGGCTGCGTGTTTTTTCTACAAGCTATTGCCCAGTGGATGAGTAGGTTCGAATGAACACTCTATGGTGATTTTGACTCTTTTTTACTGGAATAAGAGTTCGCAAAGTAAAGCGGTTTGTGTTACAGCTTCATTTCTTTTTGTGGAACATTTGGTTACCTTTTGTGACTGACTTGAATTGAACACAGCAAGTATACTTCCCACTATTTAAGCCTGTTTTTTTGTTGCAATTTATAAGTCTTGTTTATTATCAGGCAAACAGAGTGTAGTGAGCATTATTCTTTGTTTTTAAACTACGTCCTTTATATAAATGTTCAATCAGATTTACAAATGCATCTGAAAAGTTTGTGTACTTCAGTAAGATAAACAAGTAGTCCCAACTTACTGAATCAAATGCTGAACTTATGTCGAGACTAATAAGTGTTAAATCATTCTTTCTTCTATTTGCAAAATCAATTAACGTTAAAGTTCTCCTTATATTATCAAAAGTATTTCTATTTACAATGAAGCCTGTCTGATCTATATCTATAATGCCTGGGATGATTGTCTTCAATCTATCAGCAAAAATACTCATAAACATTTAAGTAATGAAATAGGTCGATATGAAGTGCATCTAGTTGGATCTTTATTGGGTTTTAAAATTGGCGAAATAAATGTGTATTGCCAAGATGGGGGAGTTATTAACTCATTTTGGGCCAAAATAAAAACCTTATGTATTAATGAGTATGTACTTTTAGAAAGAATGTTATATATCTCTGGTATAATACCATCATTACCTGGTGCTTTGTTTGATTTAAGCTTGTTTATTTGTTTAACAACCTCTGTATATGAAATATTTTTATCCAATAATTTAGTCTGTTGTTTATTAAGTTTTTTATTCATGTTTGTAGTTATAAATTTCTTTATTTTATCTTTAGGTTCCATGCTAATGTTGTTATGATTAATTTTGTGAAAGTGATTTCTAAATTCATCTAATATTTCTGGTAGACTAGAAACATTCTTCTTTTTCCTTAGAGAGAAAATGTCTTTAATATGATTTTGCTTATTCAACCTTTTTGTTTTATTTTTAAGTCTATGTAAGTATTTGGGACTTATTGAGTAAGACAAAAACTTGTATTTCTCTAAAGTTATTTTAACTTTATGAGTTAAAATTTCTTTGTATTTCTAATTTAGTTTGTTTATTTCTTCAATGACTTTTTTGTCCATAATATTTTCTTTATTATTATGCTTATGAGTCTAATTTACTTTGAATATCTAATAATTCCTTATCCCAAGATCTCCTTTTATTATTATACCATCTGATACTTTGTCCATATAGATATGATTTTAAAGCATCCCAAACATAAATAATGGAGACTTCAGGAGTATTATTTATGTCTAAAAAATGTTGCACTTCTGAAAGTATATAATCTTTATAGTCTTTTAGTTGAGTTAAGTATGCTGGTATCCTTTTGATCTGAACATTGTAAGTATTTTTTATCATGAACTCAAAGACAATTGAATTATGATCTGATATAGGACACGAAATGATTTTAGAATTAATTAATTCTGTTACCATCTGGTTAGAAATAAAGACTCTATCTATTTTTGAATAGGCTTTATATCTGTTAGAAAAAAAGGTGCATGGTAATGATTTTGAGTCTATCTGATTATTAATATCATTCAAATGATAAGAATTAACAAAATCCTTTAAATGTTTTGCATTAGATGTAATTTTCCTTTTTCCTATAGTAGTAGTATCTTTTTCATGTAGGATACAATTAAAGTCACCTGCTAAAATAATATCTCCTATAGAGAATGATATGATCTTATTAAGATGGTATTTCACTGTATTAATACCAATTCCTGGTATCCAATATACATTGATTAATGTATATGTCTTTCCATTAATTTGTATTGTAACCATACAAAACATTCCTTTATCATCTTCATAAGACTTAATAGCTTTAGGTATGGGCATACTTTTATTCCATAAAATAGCCACTCCTCTTTTTTTCTGAGTGTGCTCTGAACTAACTAATACTGTATATTTATTAGTGGCTAATTTATCAATATCCTTTTCAGGAGATGTGTTTCTTGAAGGAATACTAAGTTGGCCTTATGTAAATTAATGTATCTCATTAAGCTTGCCCTTTTACATGGATTATTCAGTCCATTAATGTTTAAAGAAATTCCTTTTAGAGAAGTCATTTGGCATTTTTAAAACATATAAAACTTATAATCAGAATAACAATTAACAAAATAAGTAATGTTATACCTCCTCCTTTAGGTGTACCTTTAAATATAGCTGTATTTATTGAAACTCTTATGGGATTTTGTATAAGCTTAGTTTTTGTTTGTAGTGACAATGAGTTTATAAAATGTATTGTGGATGTCAGAACTATATACAAACAACAGTAAACAGAAGAAAATAATATAAGGATTGAACCTTGCACCCAGCCTGGAGTTAAAAACTCCAACTTTGAGTAGCACATACCACTCAAGTTAACCCCCTACCCTAAGCAGCAGTACCTCAGCTACCACCTTATCAATTTAATACTGGTTATTATTAACTAAAGTTAACCTCTTTCAATTAGATTATCTAGTAAGACAAAGCTAAACATTTGATAAATCAGCATCATATAAACAAATAGGAACTTTTAGAAACAATTCATTCTAATATGTACATCTATTTAGTATAATACATTTTTAATCAGATAGCATTCAAATAAACTTGATATTGAGGGCCGAGAAGAGAGAGAGAAAGAAAAGAAGTGAAAGGGAGAGAGAAAAAAAAAAAAAAAAAAAAAAAAAAAAGGCACATCTACTTATTAATTTATTCAAAGTTTGTAAAAATAAGTTCTTATGTTCATTTAGAGTCAATAACTTAGGCTGTTATGGTTCAGACATTACATATATTAGGATATTCCTATTTTCTGTCATAGAAATGCAGTTAACAGCTTCTAAAAGACTTTAAATTACTTGCATCAAAGCTTTTTTCTCATACTTATTATTGCCAGTTAAATAAAATATTTATGTTCATAGATATCATTACAAATCATACTGCATAGCTATGTAAATTCCCAGATATACTTAAATCATTGTGAAGAAAGCCATCTGTATTTTGTATATCTGAACTGCTTCTTTAAAATATGTCACATGACAACTTCTTCTAAGATAAAATCATAATGATATTTATGCTTGTCAGTTAGATAAGTCAAATGAATTGTAATATTATATATGTTTAGTGTCTTCATTTTCTGATGAATCACTGAGGGTTATAAAGAACTCACAGAAACAATAATTGCAAAAGTGCGGGCTGAAACTAATAACCAAACCAAAACTGCATAAACCTCAACCATTTCTTCAAGATTGTCCAGGTTTGTGCAGTTTTGGTCAAATCACTGAGGGATAAAAAAATTAAGGTTTATTGCCAGCAGTAGTGCTAGTAATTAGCATATTATAGTTTCTGTTGTTCAACTGTTCAACTGTTGAGAAAATGCATGCTGCTGAAAAAAACTATTCTGCTGACTTTTATTAAGTGAGTTAGAGCAGTTTGCCTCATTGATTCTGCCCTGTCCCTCATTAACATGTTTAGTATCAGTAGTGTCTTAGGTAGCACCCTCACCTTTGGAGCAGAAGACTGCAGGTTTTATGCCCACACCAGGTAGATGGACTGTTGACACTGCAGTGTAACATAAGAGGGATGGCTACACTCCAGAGTGTGTCTTCCTTTGGATGAAATGTTAAACAGAGGGCCTATTTTCTTGAGTTGGTGGTAGCTCAAGTGGATATAAAAAATCCCATTGTACCTACCAAAAAGAGAAGTAGAAGTCCCCTGATACTTTGGCCAGTTTTCCCCAATAACATAAATATTACCTCAGGTCTCCACTGAAAAGAGATCACTAGCCTAGTGGGATTAATCTGGTGAAAAAACAATAAATACAGTCTGGTAAATCACTGAGAATTACAGCCAACCAATAATGCTAGTGATTAGAGGTTCATAGTTTTTATTGTTCAGAAAATGCATATCCATGCAACACTTGCTTTTAGAGACATCCAGGTAACTCCAGATACTGGAATCAAATTAGATTATATTGAAAAAGAGCTGTGCAAACTGGATCCAAACAAAACACAGGGAGGAGACTGAATCAGTAACAATGACCTGAGAACATTTCAGCAAGAACTTACAGCACCATTATATCTATTATTCACTAGGTCATATAAATATGGGGAGATTCCTCAAGAGCGGAGACGAGGCTTATTAAGCCTGTCTTTAAGGGAAAGGGGAGTAGGACTTATCCAGAGTTATATAGACCCTTAAGTCTACTTTCATGTTGTGGAAAAATAATGGAGAAGGTAATATTGGGTAAGTTAATGTCAGAACTCGATAGATTGGGACTTTAAACCATGTACCAGCATGCATATGTTGAAAACAGGTCTATTACCACCTGTAATATAATATTCTATAACAATATAATAATAGCTATGAATGAAAAATTGTGCTGTGATGTAATTTATATAGATTTAACTTCAGCATTTGACAGGGTCATACACAAAACACTGATCAATAACTTAGTATAACTAGGTATTGATGTATTCTTGATATGATGGATAGCTGTATGGCTTACATATAGGACATGGCAAGTATCAAACAGCAACTGGACAAGTGAAATCTTTTGTTACATTCAGGGTGCCCCACATGGCTCTGTCCTAGTCCCTTACTTGTTTAGATTGCATCTTTCAGACCTACATTTTTCATCTGGGGTGTTCTAAATCTATATGCAGATGACCTGAAATTGATAAACTGATTACATATGTTACTGATAAGGCATGCCTGCAATATAACTTGACTAAATTGACCATTTGGGCACAGGAGAATAATATGCTGATAAATACATAAAAAACTAAGCATATGAAATTAGAGAGACATAAACTGAAAGGTGAATGTTTAGTACAGCACACAGTGATTGAAAATGTAGACTCATTTAAGAACCTGGGTATATGGGTAGATTCAGCTATGAGTTTTTCTAATCATGTCAACCATTTGGTTAATGATAGTTATATAACTATAGGTTGTGTAAAAAGATTTAAGACTAGGAAATCAAAAATAATCAAGCCATTGTTTATTAGTTACATTAGACCCAAACTTGAGTATGGAATAACAGTATGGAAGCCCTTTAGGAAAACAAGCATGAGTAAACTGGAAAGAGTGCAGCTGAAATATACCAAGGGCATCCATGGATGTGAAAATTTAAGCTATTATGAAAGACTAAAATATCTGAACTTGTACAGCATCTCTTACAGATATCTAAGAGCAGATCTTATTCAGGTATATAGGGAATTTAGAGACAACTACCTCTGGGAATGTTTAGGGTTAACAAAAAGTACTAGAGAATCATCAGACAACCTATGTAGAAGATTCTATAGGAATGAAAAGTGTACTAACTGGTCCTCTGTCAAAGTAGCTGATCAATGGAATAGACTACTAAATTACATTAAAGCAAGTACTAGTTTAGATATTTTTAAGAACATCCTGGACACTTAATATGGGTATATTGGCAAGCTAGAATTGTATTAATGTCCTTGCTTGAAATATTTGTATGTATGCATGTATGTACTATTCTGTTAACATTTTAAGTGATTTGGAGTTGAATAACAATCCCAGAGTGAGGACGGGATATAACAAATATATAAAACTTAAGGATTGGTTACAAAAAATTTCTACCTGACAAATAAGACAGAACTGCAACTGCACCAATTTTAACTTTTAGACAAATGAAGGTGTGCTACTGTATAATACACTGATTTTTTTCTAAAATGTTTTAATTCAAAACATTGCTATAAAACATAAAACCTTATTTAAGTAATGACGTGATTTAAAAAGATTGTTTATGACTGAACATTTGTCTTAATAGATGCATGTATCTCACTTTGTTAACATCACACTTCCCTAATTATTGGAGTCTACAGTGGCTGAAAAAACTTGTGTATTTAATTACTTTACAAGAACAGCTGTATGCCAATAGTCAAGCTACATAACTCTCAGTATTATTTAATTCTCTATTTATTTCAACAATGTTTAAAATTGCTAAACTACATGTTAGTGAATTTATTATATTTAATTGTTTAGTTTGTTGATCAAAAGCCAACTCTTTTCAACATTTCAGTTAGAGATATGAATTGTTTGTGTCCTCACCCTGGATAATCTGCTTTGAAAATACAATCTTCTTGGGTTGGGGCACAGATATGCACATATGTATTTATGTATTTATTTATTTATTGACATTTGTTAACTGGGTTAGTCCAGCTGGGCCAGAAGACCATTTTCAGTGGAGACCCAAGGAGAAACGCTCTAGTTACAGACAGTTTAAGTATACATAACAGTTTAGTTTACAATTAAAAACAATTATTATTATTAGCAAACACTAAAAGTACACATAAGTTCTGTACTTCAATATTTTTTTTTTTTTGTAGCTGATGTATAACTGATGTGGTAAGGTGTATAGCAAGTTCATGAATGGGGTGGAAGGGATATCTAGAGGTGTAATGTGATGTTAGAGAAAAATAGGTGGGAGATAATATGCTGAGAGGATTGTATGAGATTGTGCTAGAAAGTAATCATATTGGAGTGGTAAAAAAGTATGCTGAGAAGTTGCATTGAAATGTGTACTACAAACGTCATATCTTGCTAGATAGGGCATTGGTATCCATAGACAGGGTGCTGAGTGTAATCTGTGGGAAGCAGGGTGAAAAATGATACTACAGAGCCATGTTTCAAAAACTGCAGTAGCAAGAATAAACACTTTCCTCCACGCTGCTCTCAGTTCTCTGAACTATGTCACTCACTCCACTACCAAAACAACAATGGCCTGAAGACAGAATTCATCCAATCCAGTGACTTGCAAATGCTGAGGTTTTGAATTTAATTGAGTCATGCTACACTGAGAACAGGTAAAGAAATTATATTATTTACTGTGCAAATAAGTCTCATTACCTATTTGGAGTGTAGCTGAAATGTAGCCAAGGAGTCATTGTGCCATCAGAGTCCTGATGATGTTTCCTAGCATAGCAGCTCCACCTGTATGACAGTTTTCATGTCAGACATTCACATGAAGCTGCATGACTCAGAGACCATCTAGTGCAAATATCTCACTGGTAGGCAGAGTGATAAATGCAGACATGATGGCCAGCATGCCTGCATTATTCACATCCAAGATGAGAGAAGGGCATGTGGAACAACTTGACACCAGTGGAGTAAATCTACTCTAAAATTGCAAGACACTGCTTGGCATCCCCTTAATAATTTGGACAGTTTATACAACATAGAAGCAGGGACAAGAGTGGTCTCAGACTCTCCCAGAATGCTGCACTGCAGGCAGTCTGGCGTCCCACCAGGTACTGCCTGCAGTACGTAATCCTACATACATGTGCAGATTCTACTTGAATAAGAAGCCCGTTAACATTAGTGGATTTCTCCTATTATCCAAACTTATACCTTGGTAAGCCTTGCCAATGTACACTGTTACACTATTTCAGCATGCTGAGCCAGATTCCATTTTTGGAATTAAGGATTGGGCACTGACAATTACTATGAGCATATGATGAACTGTGATGGAAATAGTCTTATCTTTTGATCTTGGCTATGCAGTAGCCATATTACCCATGACAACGTTTGTTTTATTATTTTTTTTTTAATCTGGCCCATTGGAGAGTCACTCATCAACCTCTGGCCCAAAAAGGAAACCACAATCAACTGAAGGCCTTGAAAGGTGACTGCACGTTAATGTTCAGAGGTTAGATTGGTATTCATCAGCTTAAGAATTCCCAAAAGCGGAGGGTGGAACCTAGATGGACAACTGAGAGCAGTGAATTTTGAGAGCTCCATAAACTAGTATAATAATATATGAAAGTTTTATTATTTTCAAGTTTAAAACAGAAATCTGTAGAAAAACTACTAAACTATATACATATCAATTTTGGTGGAGATATAAAACAATTTTCCAGTCAAGTAACTTGGAGGTATATTGAGTCATGAATATGAACAACTCAAGGAATTCTCATCCAGATGCAGCTTTGAAAAAAGAACTGCAATTGATGATATCTACCTTACAGGAACTATCTTTGAAGATGGCTGGCTTTAAAAATGACAGAAAATCTCAGATTACATTTTCAAAAACAGACTGATACTCTTAAGGAACTATTACAGCAACATCATACAAAAATAACAAATATAGAGACTTCTCTAAATGACATTGAAGGGAGAATCAAAGAGGAAGAATTCCAAAAAATAATTTCTGCTTAAACAGAATACATGGCTGCTTAACAAAATACAGGACTTAGAAAACAGGGAAAGGAGAAATAACAAAAAGATCTTTGGTCTGCCAGAAAACACTGAACAAGACATTACTTCATTCTTAACAACCTGGATTCCTGAATTTTTATACTTGAAAGAAGGGCATTCATTTGAAATTGAAAGGGTGCATAGAGATCTGAGGAAACCTGCTTCTAACTCAACAAATACTCCACCTAGATCCATAGTTGTAACATTTCTTTCATTTCTGGACAAGGAACTAATATTAAAATCTTCTTGGAGAAAATCACTTAAAATACAATCAATGCTTGATAAGGTTTGACAATGAGTATTCTTCCAGAATACTAGAACAAAGGAAAAAAGTCTGGCCAATAATAAAACTGTTGAAACAAAACAACATTAAAGCACAGCTGGCCTTTCCAGCCAAGATAAAAATACTTTTTGCCAATGAGATGAGAACATTTAATAACTTAGAAGAAGCCACTATATTCATCAAAAACAACAACATAGTGCCCATCTTGGAAGAAATGGAATGGGTGGCCCCTACTCTTAAAAGGATAAAAGAAACAAATTCTTGGACTGATGCTAGAAAGAAGAAACAAAAAACTAATTCCAAGATAGCTGTCCCAAAAAATAACTCTTACAACTACATCCCTCTAAGTATCAACCGATATGGTACATCACTTATCATCTATTTTTATTTAAAAAAGGAGGGTTTTTTAAACAACTGAGAAACAGTAATGATTTATTCAGAATGTTCAAAGAGTCCAGTAATTCTTCACAAATAAAGGTAGGTCAAGATGAGTTACTATTTACATTATATATAAGGCAAACAAAACAACATGTAATATAAACATAGACGCTTCTATGTCACTATTTGAACTCAATGAATACTTATCTTGTTCATTTTTCATT
This sequence comes from Protopterus annectens, assembly GCF_019279795.1. Lineage (NCBI taxonomy): Eukaryota > Metazoa > Chordata > Ceratodontiformes > Protopteridae > Protopterus > Protopterus annectens. The sequence continues at coordinate 906,953,694 of NC_056725.1, forward strand.
GTTTTTATTTATAATAATTTAAGTAAATAATTAACTAATTCAACAAATTCATCAGAGTTCAGACTCAAATTTAACAAATTAACATCATATATAATAGCAGTAACAGTAGAGTGTTTTGAAAAAAAAATGCTGTCATGGAGACCAATGCCTTCTTCAGTTAAAATATGATTTAGAAATGTCATGTATATCCTGGTTAAATAATAATAGCAAGCTCTTAGTACAAATGTCATCATTATTCTCTCTAAATATAGTTAATGTCAATTATGGCAGGCATCACAGCTAAATGTACTGTTTTATCAATCATGATATGGTGTGTGTGGATGCAGCTGTGTCTGGCAGCTAGTACAAATGTCATTATTATTCTGTCTAAACATAGCTAATATCAATTAGGGCAGGTATCACAGCTTTGAGTGCTGTTTGATCAGTCATGATATGGTGTGCATGGATGCAGCCATGTCTGGCAGCTAGTATAAATGTCATTATTATTATGTCTAAACATGGTTAATATCAATTATGGCAGGTATAATAGATTTGAGTGCTGTTTGATTAAGCCTGACATGGTGTGTGTGGATGCAGCTGTGTCTAGCAGCTGTTGTATGTTGCCGTTTTCATCTCTGGGAAGCTGTGGGTTGTGGCTTGTGATCGAGGTTTACTGATGCTTGTGTATTAGGAATAGACATTTGGTATTTTAGCCTGGATCCAGGAGAAGGGCATGGATAAAACTGTGATTTGGGATATTTTGGCAGAGAATAGTTTGTTTATACATCTGCTGATTGAGAGGTGGGAAGGCTGGAAGAATGTGTTATCTCTTGTTGTTGCGGCTTGTTGACAGTTTTTTTTTTTTTTTTTTTTTTTTTTTTTTATCTGTTTGCTCTCTATTCTTTTCCTGGCTGCTGCCTCACTGAAAAGGGAGGGAATTTAGGCTTGAAGGGGCAGTGAAGTGAGGCTTTGCTTCAGGTGCATTGTGAGCTTCTGGTATGCAGTACACAGACACACTAACAGAAACAGACATTTCCAGGTTGCTATGGTAATGGAGACAGAGTGACAATAATGCTTAATAGTTCTGAGGGGCATCCGAGATGATTCTCGGCAAGGTTTTTGGTTTAAAAAAAATAATATATATATATATATATATATATATATAAATATATATATATATATATATATATATATATATATATATATATATATATATATATATATATATATAAAATGGCTGTTTTAAACCACATGTACACATATCGATGGTCTGTCAACACTTTGTTTAGCTCATTAAGTTGATTCTTGATAAAAAAAAAAATAATAATCACAATTTTATATTTAAAATGTATTTTGATCCAAACGCATTAAGGACTTACATAAGAGTGGAAGTCTGAGTTATTGTGAAAGACTAAGAGCATTTGGTCTTGTGCAGATCCCTTTGGGGTGGTCTGGGAGGTGAGGTTGCTCGGACGTGTTGGGCATATGGGGATAGCTGATTCTAAGGGTGTTTGGGGTTGCCAGGAAGTGCTAAAGAGTCATCTGATTTTCTTTGTGAAATATCTGTGGTTGGAAGCATACCATCTTCCAGGCTTGAACAACATGTTGTCAATTTCCTGTGTTTTGAAATTGAAAAGTTTGATTAGGTAGTTTTGCTATTTCATACGTTAATGTGCAAAATTATTATACATGTCTTTCAGTAGCCTTTGTTTTTAAAAAAATTTTTTTGCACATGCATTGCTCCATCATGGGTCCAATTTATTAACCATGAAGTGAATTATTTATTTTATTTTATTTTAATACATATTTCTGGTTTCTTTTTTCTAAGTCAAGCCTGTTGGCTATTGACTTATTGTTTTTTTAATTTTTTAATCTTATATCATTAAGGTAGTGTTTTATATTTACATATGTTTTTAAATAGTCTCATGCCTTTTCGTATGTTCTTTTTAATATATTGAAAATTTGTATTCCGACCACAGGTGGCAGTGTGGCAAAAGTAAGGAGCTATATTGTAGTATTTAAACAGGATGTGTTGAATGTGTTTATTTCTTATTCTGAGGAAGTTGGTGAGGAGATGAGTACAAGTTTACTTACTTGGTTTGGACATTTTTTACGGATTTTCGAATTTGGTGTGCAGATCCCTGGCTCCTCCTTGTGTAGCAGTTGGTTTTGTCTTTTTTATTGTTGAGCTGGTTTTCTTTGTTTGGATGTCATGTCGATCGCTGCACCAGTATCTACACCTTCTTCACCATTGGCACAAGCTGGAGATTTAACCTTACTTATAAATCGTTTGACCCAAAAGGTTGAGTCATTATCCCAACGGATGGATGGTCTTATGGGAACCTCTCAGCCCTTGGTGGGCCTTTCTTCAACTCCCACACAGCCACTTGTTCAGGAGGTGGATGGGCTGCAACAATCATAGGATGTAACATCAGACTTTGGGGGAAGTAATGCTATTGTTATGCCACTATCTCAGCAGAGAACAGCCCAAATGGATTCTTCTGCTTTGGGGAATACGCTGAGATCTGGCCAGAATGCCCAGGGGGTGATGTCCCCATTGAATGCCAGTAACTTTAATGGAGTGGATTAAGGTATTTTACAGCCAGTTCTGAACAATTGGTTGAAGTGCCCATTTTGCTTCCATAATACTTTTAGAGACTCTGTTTTTGAACAGAGTAGTTCGGGGAGCATTGAATTACCCCAGAAATTAAATCTATTCGATCAAAAATTAATTAAGCTAAGAAAGTTACAGTTAGAGGTTGCCTATTTTGGAAAATGTCAGTATTCCAAAATAGTACCCAAAGGGCTCCGTTCATGGCAGTATCCTACGGGCCTGGAGGAAGGCTCGACCTTCCATAAAGATTTAATTTCTCTCTTTGATAAGCATGGGTTCGAGCTCTTAAATTTAATCTGCCATCATTGCCAGGAGGCAGTTACCTCTCTTTTAGAGGAGCTAACTATTTTAGATGAAGCCATCAGGAAGGACATTCATTTTTCTATATATAGATTTGATTACGATCTGATCTATACTAGTATAGACCAGCATGTTTCCAAAATAACTGTTAACAAAGTCAAAAAGTTGCAAAGGGACATTAAAGCTTATAAGGAGGGCTTAGCATATCCCAAGCCTCCTAAGTCCCAAGGCAATTATTTGGGTACATTAGCTCAGCATTCAGATGATCAGAATGGAACTGAAGAAGTTAGATCTGATAAGGTTAATAATGGCCATGATGGGGGCCCTTCAGATGACCCCACTGAATATAATTCAGTTCGAAGGAGTGACCAGATAGCTTCACTCAATAAATCGACTAATCCTCCTTTGGAAGGTGAGGGCTCAAATTTTCGGAACCCAGCCTCATCACCCCAACTGTCTTCGGGACAGAAGTTCAAGAACAGATCCAGGAACAGGAAGAACTGACCAAGATACAGGCTGGTCCTTCTAAATTGGGGCAGTCTTCCTTTGAGATAATATTCAGCACCAGAAGGGACTTTAAGATCTATAATTTTTCCAGGTTTTCTTTTCCTCCACCTCTGGTTGATCTTCTGGCTAAGGGCCTATCATTTGTACTGGCCCGCAGGGCCAATTTGACTAACACATTGGTTGACCTAAAATTGTTTACCAGGAAACTGAATTTACATCTCCTACTAGGGGACCAGTGTTTTTCTCCAAAGGCTTTTTCCATTCCCAGCACCTTTAACCCACCCCTGCTTCCTTTAGTCAACGTCTTTGATCAACTATGTGACCTGGACATTCATGCTACTCTCAAAACCAAGAAGAATGTTGCCTTCAATGCTACCAAAAAGGAATTGGCTTTGCTTGAACTGTTATGTCACTCAGAGGTCAGAGTGATGCAGCCGGACAAAGGGGGAGGTCTAGTGGCTATGGATGTGGAGGACTATATTAAGAGAATGGAAGCTATTCTGGCCTCTGAGATGTATGATGAGGTATCTAAAAATGAGTTGAACATCAAGATATCACGTGTCGGTTCTTATTACGATGACAGGTTTTTCAATGGGGTGATAGATTTGGATGTGTTCAATTATATTTCTATATCCAACCCCAAGATTCCAGCTTTATTTGGTATCCCTAAGATTCATAAGAATATGTTGGATCCCCTCATGTGCCAGTTGGTCAGTGCTAGGGGGAGTATGACGTATGCTGGAGCCAAGGTTGTAGACACTATCTTGAAAAAGTATGTCTTTAGTGAGGAGCACATCTCAAAGGATTCTTGGTCTTTTTTAGGCAAAGTGAACCGGATTCCATTCAAAACCAAGAATCACTTCCTCACCATTGAGGTGATAAACTTGTATTCCTCTATCCCCCACTCAGTAGCATTGGAATGGATTCAAGCAATTTTGATTTTGAAGCAAGCTCCTGCCAAAGAAATTGTGATGGTCAGAGAACTCTTAGACATAGTTCTTACATGCAATTATTTCTCCTTCAACAGCCAATGGTTCCATCAAAGGATATGGTGCCCATGGAGTCCCCTTGTGGGACCAGCATAGCAAATTTGGTGATGGCATTCTGGGAGAAAGAGTTAAGTCCTATTGTATACCCGATTTTTGGACGATATTTTCATCATTCTCCAAGGGAGGAGGGAAGTAGCAGACTCCATCCTGGAATGCTTTAATACATCTACTGAATTCCTTAGGTTCACCTCTAACTTTTCCATGGAGAAAATTGCTTACTTGGATATTGATCTGTCTAAGGATAACTACAGGGGTTGCTATATGGCCAACATCCATCGCAAACCTACTTTTTCAAACTCATATTTGCACTTTGAAAGAAACCGTCCCTTTCATCAGAAGAGGTTGATAGTCAAGGGCCAAATGGTCTGGGTGGCCAGGATGGTGACACAGGACAGTGATTTCTTAAAGGAATGAGAGTTTATCAGAGACCTCTTTTTGAATAGGGGTTATCCCGGCCATCTGATTTCAGACCTCTGTAATGAGGTAAGTCGCAAGAGGGAGAATGGGGTATATCTCCCAATTTTGGGCCAGTCTATTGCAGATCAAGGTGTGTTGGTCGATGATACCCGGACTAGATCTACTTATGCCTGCAGCTTCATCAATACTTACAGTTTGGATGCGGGGGCTGTTGCTTCTATTATTATGAAGAATTGGTGTTTACTTATACCAGACAATCAAGGTTCTTCAGCTTTAGGGTTAAATCCTCAAGTCATTTACAAGAGAGGATCCAACTTAAAAAAACATTCTTGAAAGGAAACCTAGACCTACTCAGGCACGTTCGGGCATGTTCAAATGCAACATGTGCAGATACTGCCAATATGTGAAAGCAGGAACTTATTTTGCGATCAGAGAGAAAGTACAAAATCCAGGGGAGGTTCAACTGTGCCAGCACACATGTGGTTTACCTGGTCCAGTGTTTTTCATGTCCAGCTTTCTATATAGGTAAAACTGACCGGAAACTGCATGAGCGTCTTTATGAACATCTATATGCCATTAAGAAAGAAAAAATGGCTAATGCACTTGCTAAACACATTAGCGAGTGCCCAGGGCATGGGTTTAGCTTCACAGTGATTGATCAGATTGTGCATGATAACAGGGGGGGGGCCTGTTTCTTATTTGCTGGAACTCAGAGAATTGCTTTGACAATTGAGGTTGGAAGCATACCATTTTCCAGGCTTGAAAAACATGTTGTCAGTCGCCTGTGTTTGGAAATTGTAAAGTTTGATAAGGTAGTTTTGCTATTTCATATGTTAATGTGCAAAATTATTATACATGTTTTTCAGTAGCCTTTGTTTTTAAAAAAAATTTTTTGCACATGCATTGCTCCATCATGGGTCCAATTTATTAACCATGAAGTGAATTATTTATTTTGTTTTATTTTAATACATTTTTCTGGTTTCTTTTTTCTAAGTCAAGACTGTTGGCTATTGACTTATTGTTTTTTTTTTTTTTAATCTTATATCGTTAAGGGAGTGTTTTATATTTACATATGTTTTTAAATAGTCACATGCCTTTTCGCATGTTCTTTTTAATATATTGAAATTTTGTATTCCGACCACAGGTGGCAGTGTGGCAAAAGTAGGGAGCTATATTGTAGTATTTAAACAGGATGTGTTGAATGTGTTTATTTCCTGTTCTGTGGAAGTTGGTGAGGAGTCACTGGCGAAAAGCTAAACAGAGACTTTGTGGCTTAAATAAACATTGAGTACAAGTTTACTTACTTGGTTTGGACATTTTTTTACAGATTTTTGAATTTGGTGTGCAGATCCCTGGCTCTTCCTTGTGTAGCAGTTGGTTTAGATATAGAGAAAGTCTTTGATTCCTAAATTGGGACTATTTATTCAAAATCCTTATGCTTTTTGAATTTCCTGCATCCTTTGTTCATCTCCTAAAGAATATATTTACAAATAATTTAGCATATGTCAAGTTAGATTCTTTTACCTCTGAATCTGTACATATAACAAAAGGCACTAAACAAGGATTCCCCATGTCACCAATTCTATTTGCTCTAGCTATTGAAATATTGGCAGATTCAATTTGTAACAATATAAAAATCAAAGGAATAGAGGTTTATGAACAATCCAATTCTAAAGTAATGCTATTTGCTGATGACATATTACTAACATTATCTAATACAAAAGAGACTTTAGAAGAATTAGATATATTAATTGACAAATTTCACATGACTTCAGGACTCCATTTCAATAAATCAAAATCACATTTTTTATTTTTAAATAAAAAAAAAAAGAAATACAGACTAAGGGGGATCACATCATAGGGAAACAAGAATCTTCCTTAAAATATCTAGGAATTGAGTTATGCAAGGATAATAATGAATTAGTCTCAACAAACTACAATAATATCATCAATACAATTAAAACGTCTGTGGAAAAATGGAACAAAATAATATTAACATTTGAAGATAAACTACAGTTAATAAAAATGGTTATACTGCCCAAGATCCTATATATAGCCTTGGCAATACAATTGTTACCAGAAAGGAATATTCTTAAAGAAATAAGTTCACGCCTAATAAAAAATTATGGTTTTCCAAAAGAAACAGAATAGCTTTAATACATCATATCAGACCATGGAAACAGGAAGGATTAAACTTTCCTGATATAGAAACATATATAAAAGCATCAGTGTCTAAAACAATCTCAGATTGGATAAGTCCAAATTACTCTGCAAACTGGAAAAAAATACTAACTGAAATATCAATAAATTAATTAGATTTGCAAAAAAAATTCAAATAACAGATAAAAACAATTTGCCATGACACATATCATGTATTGGTATACAATATACATAACTAAACCCACTAAAACTCGTATGATTAATTATTACATTGACTCATTTAGGAAAATCATTAATGCAAATATAGATTTAAAAATCTAGTTTGATCTTTTGACACCATTTATTGTCACAAAGAACTTTCCACATAAAATATATAGAGAAATTATTAATTCTCAGAAAGGATTTGTTTGTTGACTCCAATGTATCAAAGAACTGAAAGATATAGATATGCAAGTAATAAAAACAACATACAAAATTCTGCAACAGGACTGGCTAACTTTACAGAGTATTATGTCATATTTGCATGATTTAAGTAGAATAATTAACAATTCTTCATTTAAAGAAATATCTAAATTTACGAAATACATATATGAAATCATATGTATGACTTTGACATGGGAAACAGTATTAAAACATTTTACAAAATATTGATAAACTATAAAACAACACCCATAACCTCATATTGGAAATATATAACAAAGGGACACTCAGTACGGTTAACTGAAGATATTAAAACAAATATCTTATTATCGATAAAATATACATCATTTACACAATATTAGAAAGTTTTTAATTGGAAATCCTTGCACAGAGCATTCTTAACCCCAGATAGAATCAGAAAAATTAGTTCTTCCATAAAAGAAATATGTTGGAGATGTCAGCAAGTACACAATGCAAATTGGAACCACATTTAAAATTATGCCATTTTGGAATGGTATTAATAACTTTCTAAAAGCTTTATTTAATGAATCATTTTATTTAACTAAAGCTCTTGTGTTATTAAATGTGAACGAAGGTCCTCATTTCAATAGGTCAAACATATATCTAGTATGGACTATACTTGCAATTTCAAGGAAGTGTATAACAAGAAGATGGAATACAAACACAATACCAACTTTGGAAGACTTCTACAGCTTACTGAAGACCACAGCATTATTGGAAATTAAAATTAAAAAAACTAAGAAATTATCCAAAGCCATTTATCAACAACCCTTGGGGAAAAGTCTTATCATTGATTGACACTATACAATAATTGATCAGGCACTCTGATAATGGATTGGACATACTTATAAAGTAACTGTATACATTAAGATTTGTTATAGTGTTAGGCTAATGTAAATAGTGTACATAGTTATTGAAGATGTTATGTATAAATACTATGGAATTCATTCAAATGTATTTGAAAACTAAAAAAAAAAAAATTGAGAAAAAAAAAGAATTCCCAAAAGTCACTGTACAGGACTATACCTTTTGTGAAACCTTCTCCCTTGATCTCTTGCCACAGTACTGCATTTTTGTCACTACTGAAACAACATATCCATAATTTGTGCAAAGTCAGTACAGAACAAAGTTCCCCACACGATAAATATGTAATTTTAACATGATAACTACTATGCTAAATTTCACAATATGGGTCTATATCACATCGTCGAATCACAATTAAGTGAATGCCTCTTCGAAGAATACCAATTCAGTGAACATATTATTCATCAAACTAACTTTTCAGTGAAAAGTTTCCTAGGGCAAACTGATGGTAGTCCACCCTAATGACTATAAACAAAACTATAAAACTTAACAACTACACCCCACAACTAAATATACCAATCCTAACATTGCACTACAGTGGGGAAAACGGCAAACTCCAGATGGTGGCCAACCATTGGTTTGCCCTAGGAAACTTTTTGCTGAAAGATTAGTTCGATGAAAAGTATGTTCACCGAATAGGTGCTCAACGAAGAAGCATTCGCTTAATTGTGATTTCATTAAGTAATAGAGACCCTCAGTATATATATATATATATATATATATATATATATATAATTGGATTTCAATATATTCTGTGCTTTATCCATTTGATACTAAAGCAATGTAGAGCAGCATTGAGCAGTTTGCATTTTCGATACATAGCCTGATTAAGTTTTCATTATCATATATTCTTGGTGAGCTGCAAGTACCACTAATCTTTTATGCATTAATTCAATAATAATACAATATGATACCTAATAAAATGCCTATTTAACATCAAGACAAAAGAACGTGGACTCAATAAATCTGCTGTTTGTATATGATTGTAGTATAAAAGATCTCATCTCCAGCCCATGAATTAGTTTTCCATTAATGAAACCAGATTGATCTGGCTGTAGTAACTCAGGGATGACAAGTACTAGGAAACTACTTAAATCATCATAAATAACTTGTCAATATTTGTCATAGCAATAGGATGCTAGGAATCCAGAGAAAGATTGGAATTGCTTGGTTTAAGGATAGTGCTAATAAGGACTATTTCCAAGGAGGGAGCCTTACACTGTAATATCTGCATTTTTATGTGTATCAAGAATGGAAATCACATAGTCAGAAACGTTATAGAATTCTGGTAAGCGGTTCAGAATCTCCAGATTTATATAGCTTCAAGGTAGAAATTGTATTATGAATTTCTTGAACAATGTCAACAGTCATAAGAACTTCCAACAAAGTCAGCATCAGTTTTGGAACTGGTATCCTTAACACATAAATCAGTTGTGGCTACAAGTTCCTCAGTAAGAGTTACACTATGCTTCTGTAAAATTATTCTTAATTACATCAATAAGAAAGGTCACAGGTAACCACATAAGGATCATTAATACCAGTCAGCTTACAGTAGCACTCTGTTCCTTCAATATGTATTCCCAGAAGGCCCAGAAATTTGAGAGAGCCAGTTGAGAAGAGATCCTCATTCCTAAAAAAAGTAAAATTAGCATCTCATCTTCAGTGCTTCATAGTTGTGCTAATTCAGTGAATCCTGACAGCAAACTCAGAATTCACGCATGTAGACAAAAATATTAATATGAGACAGAGCTTCTTCAACCCTGTTTCTTTTATTTGAATAGCTCCAGTAAGTAGTTCCTCATAAAGTCTGTCTTAGAAGTGTCCCATAAGTTAGAATTCATACCACAGTGTTAGTAAACAATGAAGAAACTCTGATATTTGCATTCAGTAGCAACATCATTGCATTTTGCTTACCTTTCAGCTGTCAAGAATTTTTTGCCTCTTGTTTTATACCTGTTCCTTATACATATGCTAGTTTTTGTGCAAATGATTGAGTTTTGACATCACTAATAATGACAGACATTTGAATGTCAGATTTCATCTCATTCAGAAAATGAATGCTAATTCCAAACCTGTTATTCTAACAACAGTCTGAATTTCTATAAACAATATTTGAAAGCTCTCCCCAATTTTTGGCCTTTATCCCCCATTATTTTATCTCTGTCCAGAATTATTGTGCTAAGAGGCTGAGAAGTATGTTTCGGTGCTTTATGAAATGAAACAGGTGCTGCCTCTAGAGACAGAATTTGTTGATTTTTGTGTCTTCCATTGTAACAAGAATTTCATTGTAGTCAGAATTTGTGAAGAATGTGTGAGTATTGTGAACAATTCTTCATGAATAAGTATCCATTTTAAGTATCCATATTTCTCTATCTATGTGTGTGTGTGTGTGTGTGTGTGTGTGTTTGTGTGTATATATATAGATATATATATATATATATATATATATATGTGTGTGTGTATATATGTGTGTATATATATATATATATATATATATATGTGTATATATATATATATATATATATATATATATATATATATATATATACAGACATATGTACAAAAGAGGACTAGTGCTTTAAATAAGGTCAACTATTTACACAATGTGAATATGGCATTCCACAAGACATAAAGGATTTTTTGTATTTGCTCCCAAAAGTTTAGCAAATTATGTACACCCTTAACACATATGAACCCATGTGCCTTAGTATATTTCCTGAAATCACCGACAGTATGGATTAGATATTTCAGATATGAATGGAAAGTGATCTGTTGTAAGGAAAGACCTATATAGGAAATACCAGTAAAATATCTTCTTATAGGGTGCTGTAGACATCTATTTTGAAGTTTTTATATCATGAGTTAAGTATTAATCATGTAACATAAATACTAAGGCTTATGTCTGCCTTACTGCACTTCAACAGTGGATTGCTTAAGAAAATTACTGTTTCTTAGAGGTTGTTATTACAGACAGATAACTGTCTTGTGCTAAATTGTCACCTACATATTTTTGATTAAGATTTTGTTTTTATGCTGCTCAGGGAGAGTCAGTGATATCCTGCAATTATGATAAAATATAATGTAGTATTTGATGAAAGAACAGTCAGTGTTCAGATTCCATCCAGACTGATGTTTTATGGAAGTAAGATGATTGTTACTTTGCAGGTAGTCAGCCAAAAATTATTACCCTTACTTCTCTGTTCAGCTATTACTCAACTCTTGTTTTAGAAATATATTGAATACAGCTCAGAACTGATAAAGTATAAACATCCAACACCACAGTGTAGGAGTCAAGTAACCTTCTAATATAGTATTATATAGTATTGCAATGCTAATTTTAAAACATACATAGCTTCTATAACCTGCTATCAAGTAAGAACCTGGCAACATTTCAAGCCCCTGTAAACCCTAAGAATACTTCTGCCTATGCAGAATGGTTCACAGAAACCTTGTACAAGCATGTTAATAGCTGTATAGAGGCAGCTGTACCCACCAGGAAGCAGTAGAGAACTAACTCAAGAAACAAGCCACCCTGGAGGAATCACAAAATCATTCAGATGTATAACAGGAGAAAGAAAATCATGGCAAAAATTAGGAGGTGCAGCACACAGCAGGATAAAAGCAGTCTAATTAAACTAAACAAACAACTCAGAGGACAAATGAAGTCTACCAAAGCCAAATTTGAAGAAGGTTTGGCCTCCCAGGCCATGGACCACCACAAAGCATTCTTTAGATATGTCCGTGACCTCAAAGGCAATACACAATTGTATGCAGAGCTCATTGTAAATGGAGCCACCTATACTGATCCAGAAGATATAATAAACCTCCTGGCTAATAAATGTAGATCCAACTTTACTCCTCTCTCCTCCTCAACCTTCCCTCAGGAAATATCATCAAATATAACTCCCCCCTACTATGACTAGGGAACAGGTCCTTAATGCTCTATCTAAGACCAAGAATACTGCATCAATGGTCCTAGACAATATCCCAAGATGCCTTCTAAATAGCATGGAACATGACCTATCAGGGCCTCTGGAATTACTGTTTAACTGTAGCCTACAAACAAGCTGTGTGCCTCATGAATGGAAAATGGCAACAGTCATCACTCTGCACAAAGGTGGGCCATCTACAGACCCTGGAAACTACAGACTCATAAGTCTCACTAGTCTTATATGGAAAGCCATGGAAAGAATTATCATGGAGATGATCAACATAGATATAGTAAACCTCCAGACACTGGACCCAACACAGTTTGAATTAGTAAATGACAGACCATACCTACTCAATCTGGTGGACTTCTTCGAGAAGGTCACCAAAGCAATGGATGAGGGCAAAATCATTCACACTGCCTATCTTGACCTAGCCAAGGCATTTGACACAATACCGCACTTGGGCATTGGTGACAAACTCAAGAGGTTAGGTATAAACACATGTTAACCAGTGAATAGCCAACTGCCTCACAGACAGGACCCAGGAAGTTAGAATTGGGGAGTCCACCTCTACAAAGAGGCCAGTCACAAGTGGAGTCCCTCGGGGATCAGTCCTTGGACCGTTCCTTTTTGGCATTTACTTCTCAGAAGTCAAGGCCAATGTCAGTAGTCTCTGGCTGACTAAATTTGCAGATGATTGCAGATTAGAAGCTGTCATTGAATCTCACACTGACACAAATGTTCTACAGGAGGGGCTGACAGAGGCAAACAACTGGTGTCAGAGTCATGGACTAAAACTAAATGCCAAGAAATGCATAATAGTATCCTTTGGGAAGTCAGCCATCCCTGGTTACTATCATATTGACAATACACCCCTAGGACTTGACCCAGTAATCATGGACTTAGGGACACACCTAGATAGCAATCTAGCCTTTGATCATCACGTGTCTACAGTGGTGAGGAAATCATTCTATGTTGCACAACTTATAAACAAAGATATGGCATCTAAGTCCAAGGAAATCATTGTTCCACTGTATTCGGCATTCATCAGACCTATCATTGAGTACAATGCCCCCTTTGGTATGTACCTAACCAGGCATATCCAACAGCTGGAATGTCCACAGAGGTTCCTCACTAAAAGAGACAGGGCATAAGTAATATGTCCTATGCAGACCGCCTCAAGGCCCTATCTCTGTATTCTGTCTCCTACAGGCTTTTGAGGGGAGATCTATGCCTGGCATACAGGGCATTGTCAGACCCCACTCTGATGGACCTCCTGCACATCCACAAAACAAACAGTACCAGAATAACCCATTCTAAAGACTTAAACCTTGCCTGAGATATAAATAGGACCTGCTGGAGAGATAGGTATGTATCCCAGAGACTAACCCACTGTGGAACAGGCTTCCCATCCATGTGAAGCAGAGTTCCTCCCTAATCCAATTCAAGTGCAACTTGGACAATTGGATGGGAAACCAGACATTTATCCCTGACTTGGCACCTATGTCTCTGATGCAAAGAGGTAACCTGGAAATATTTCATCTCCCATGCCCATGCTTACACTTATCAAGTGTATCAGAACTCATCAGAGATTTGGGAAGTATGGCTAGGCTTATAAAGGCCCTTGTGATCATTAGCCTAGTAAACACCTATGAACCTATGAACCTATAACTTATATTTTATTATTAAATATGTTAGATAATGCACTTATGAGAATGCTACTTGACTCACGTACTGCATCATATTGCAGAGTAAAGCATACTTTATTCATGTAATTTGCAGCCAAAGCTTTAAAAGGATTGTTGTCCTCTATGTTTAATGATAGAAAGATAGGTTTTACAAGGACGTATTGTGTATAACGGGAAGTCAGGAACATGTATTTCGATGATGTCACTGTGTCTTGTTTGTGTGTTTGGCTTAATCAGCTACAGAGTGCTAGAACAAGTTAAGGATTTTGACTTTTTTCTTTTTCCTTTTCCTTATTTTGTTTACTGTGTGAATGGTAATGTGTATGGTACTATTGATATTATCTGTAATATATATGTTATGTCAGTTAAAAATTGTGATCTTAATTGTAGTCAGTCTTTTTTACTTTTTTTGGGATAGTTTATATTGAATGTAACTTCTGTATTGAATGGGAAAGCAAGGGATTTGTCCTTATAAAGGTGAAGGGTCGAGCTCTCTGTAAACACCAGCAGGCTATCTAGCAGCAGTGGTATTGACTACTTACAATGTACTACTGGAATACTGGAAATATTACAGTGTAATGTGCAATAGTGAGAAGATATTGAAATTGTGTAAGTTTTGCTTACCAAATTTACATTACCTTACTTTACATTACATATCCAGTCTACTATTTTGTACAAAAAATTTATTTGGACAGGTAAAATATGAGAGGTACAAGCAGACATCCTTGTCTGATACCTCTGGATATCAAAACATTATTCAGAAATTTATGACCCATTCTTAAACTGGTACATCTGAGTTTTAGGAAAATAACTTGAAAATTAATTGTAAAGTAGTATTTAAAAATTATTTATGTAAAGCAAAATATAATGTTCTCCATCTAGGATAGTTAAACGCATAAGAAGTGTCTAATATGCTTGTAATTTCTGGCTGCTTAGATGACTAGCCTTTGACAGGCTGCACTAAAAATTCATATTATATTGGGACTGTTAAAAACATAAATGCCCTTCATGCAGTATTTGCAATCTTTTTTAATGCTATTTACCTGAATAATTTAGAACATTCATCCCTTATTATGTATGTGTGTGTGTGTGTATATATATATATATATATATATATATATATATATATATATATATATATATTATATAGATATAGATAGTCATGTGTTCAGAACAACCCAAACAGCAAATAACTACAATTTCTATGCCAAAAACCACTCCTTATGTGGTAGATTACCTAGTGCTTACCATTCCCACTGATAAGCTAGCAGTCTTCCCTCCAGCACAGAAAGGCATGGGGGCCTCAGGAGCTTGCAAACAGTCCTGGATACAGCAAATCTGGATCTGGACTAGACTAGTTACAGTAAAGGGGGGAAACAAGTGCAAGTGTGGGCTTTTAAATCAGAAAGGTGAGAGAGATGGAGAAACTACAATTTCTGGGTCAGAACCACTCCTTATGTGGTAGATAGGTTACCTAGTGCTTACCACTCCCACTGTTAAGCTAGAAGGCTTCACTCCAACACATAAAGGCTTGGGGGACTCAGGAGCTTACAAACAGTCCTGCATATAGCAAATCTGTATCTGGACTAGACTAGTTACAGGAGGGGGGAAAAACAATTGCAAATGCGGGCTTTTAAATCAGGAAGTTGAGAGAGAGATAGAAAACTGCCCAAATGGCCAATAACTACAATTTCTGTGCCAGAAACCACTCCTTATGTGGTAGATAGGTTGCCTAGTGCTTACCACTCCCACTGATAAGCTAGCGGGCTTCCCTCCAACACAGAAAGGCTTGTGGGCCTCAGGAACTTACAAACAGCCCTGGATATAACAAATCTGTATCTGGACTAGACTATTTACAGGAAAAGCAGGAAACAAGAATATTTTTTGTTACAGTTAAGCAGAACACAGGGAGATTCTAGCAAAGTTTTTTGTTGTTGTTTTTTGTTTTTTTTGTAAAGGAAAGAGAGAGAGGAAAAGCAAAAGATAATTCAAGGTTAGGAAACTAAGTGGGTTGGCCTTCTCAAATGTTCTCTCTGTATTAGGTAGAATGAGCTAATGACACTAGACTGGAAGGAGTGTCCCAGATCAAATTTACAGTAGGGGCAGGTAACTGCAAAGCCACCAAGTGTAACAGTAAGACACCAACAAGGAGTAGGGGGGGAACAATACTGCAGCTACTTGCCTACACTCTTTTGACAGTAAACACTACAGACATGTTTATTACAGCAGAAGAACAGCAGTGAGACACAAAATAAAAGTTTTTAACAGGGGCGGCTCGTGGCATCGGACTGCTGGACTGCAGCCCCCTCAGAAAATGCAAGAATAAATGAAAATCAAAGAATAAAAGTACCTTTTTTATTTTTTAGTTTAAAAACAACAAATTTGTAGCCAGGTCTCTCTGAGTCCGCGACTTGGAAGTATGTGCATGCGCACTGTAACCGCCTCGGGTTGCGGCGGTTTTAAATAGATTTTTTTTTTGTTTTTATCGCAGCCCGGGGGGGGGGTAATTAAGGCATCTTTGTGATGCCCAGAAGTCTATGCGGTTCCAAACCACATAGAATTGAAAGGGGCTTGGACTGCGATGTCCGCAGGCATGTCATGATGTGCTTGCTGGGCTAAATGCTGCTGATTGGTTGTCGCTCTCTTCCCGGGCTTTATGTGCTGGGAAAAGAGCGAGAACCAATCAGTCAGTGTCAGTTGTGGATTGTTTATGTTTCGTGAGAATCGTGACTGTCAAACAAATGGGATTAGGAGTTGTTGAGGACCGATTATTTTATACTTTGCCATTGCAATTGCATTTTAATTTTTTTATTTGGGCACCGCAGTATTTTGTCAGCTGCTGAAGAAGGAAGAACAACAGAAGTCAAGAAGAAGAACTGAAGAAAGAAGAAGAAAGAAAATAAGTTAGAAGAAGAACAGAGTGAAGGTAAAGTAAGTATACTATTTGGCTCCCTGATGGGTGTATGGCTGAGTCTGACAAAAGATTAATAACAACCAGCAGGATTTGTGGGTACATTGGACAGCTGATTATATATAGTGTACCATGTTAACTGGTTAAAATTTGTACTGTTCATGTGAACAATGTATGGGAGCTGTTATATGTAAACCAGGCAGATTAAATGATCAGCATTGTAAAGGATAAAAGGAAGCCCACTGTGCACTGCAGAAGACAGTTACTAGTGTCATGCATGCTTGATTGCAGAGATCACTGAACAATTACCATCAACTTGCATCAAGTTCAAACAAATTGGCCATACAGAGTGAGAACATCATGACTGTATCAAATTAGTCTGAGGGAGTTCTCTAGTGCAGTGAATCACTCTTAAGTCGTTGCTATCAAGTTCTGTACCTTGTAACTGCATTTAACAAAGGTTTCTTAAACATAACATGATATCTTAAAAATGTACAAAACATTCCATGTTAAACATGAGATCCTGCTTTTACAGGCATCACTTCAAACACTGCAGTGGTGAAGAACTTCCAGGAGCATAAAGCATCCTTCAAGTAACCAGACCAAGTGTTCTATGTACCTTAAACATTATTTTTTTTTGGGGGGGGGCAAAGAAACTTGAGGTTTTACTGAAGGGATTAACAGTCATTGTCTGGTTCTAAGTGGTTTAATTGGAAACAATTACTTGGATATTTCCTGCCATTTAGACTCCATCTATAATGAATGTTTTGTAGCATCCTCTTTCAGTAAAGACATTCTGTCCACTTGCAAACTAAAATTTCTGTAAACTGTCAAAATATGAGTCTGTGTGACATTTATATAGAGCAACAGACATATTTTCATTTTTTTTCATAATGTGCTCTAAAAAATGAATGCGTAGACACCACCCTGTCTTACCTAAAATGTCAAACAAAATATGACATTTGATGTGTCTGTAGCACTAATCCTGCCATTTAAATGATATTATAATTACAGATAATGTAGTCACTTTACTAGTGGAGAACACCATAAGCGAAAAATAGTACTGATACACTGAGTTTTATATATGAGAGAGACTTAGCATCAGACAGCAGGTATGACAGCCATCAGTAATGTGACAGAGGTTGGTTAGCATTAGGGGCATACATAATTGCTGTATTGCCAGAAATGTCTTTATCACCAAATGAGAGGGTAGCCTGCTGTTACAATTACCACAATTTAGCTTCAGCAATAGAAATCAGAGGTAGCTGAAAATAATACACAGATTTATCCTGCTGACACCATTCTGAAAGCACTCAGTTATCTGCCAAGAAGTAGTGGGGCAACATTTTTCCTTAGCTTTCTGCTTTACAAAATCATCCAACAAGGGCATTGCTCACCATTGAAAACAAAGCTTCCCATCAAACAACAAATGTACCCCAAAAGAGATAATCCTGATGAAGTGATTCCATTGGTTAGACCCCTGTTCAAAACAGCCATATGTCAAATAGCTTTTTTGCATACTTGGGCCTGGACTTTGAAATCACTTATCAGTTGAGGTAAGGAATCTAGATAATTTCCTCCTTTTTAAGAGCAAACATTGCTTTAAAGAAACTTCATTTAATATCATGTTAGTAAAAGCAGGATCTGTCACGAATTAATGAAATATGTAATATAGATAAATACATTGGTTTGTCCATCCTGATTCTGAAAGGATATTACAGATACTGTGACTGTGAAACTGAAAGAGAAGTTTACGTTGCATTGTGCAGTTTGTTTTGTCATTTTATGTAAGACAGAAAGGTGTCTATAGTCTGTATGCCACATACAGCTGCATGTTTGTAGCAGGAGGGTTTAGACAGTTTGTTTTTAACTAAACTGTTATTAAAGACAAATCATTTATGAAAAATAAGTGATTAAGATAAAATTTTTGTTCTTAGCTTCTTAATGGGAGAGCATTTGTTCATAGGTTTAATTATTTTTTGGAGCATTTTTTTTCTTTTTTGATTTGACATCTTCGGGATTATTGTGTCAGTACATTACTTGAGTCTACAAAAGGATTTGGAAAAAGCTGCCCATTTGGGGAGAAATGTGGCAACTACGGTTCACTGTGGACAAATACAAAGTGCTGCAGCTGGACCGTAGCAATAAGTTTCATCTGTGAAAGAGCTGGAAAAAGATGTGGTGGTGTTGGCTGAACCTGTTCTGTATAACCAGAAACAGAATGAGAGGGTCACCGCAGCAGCATATGTACTGTTAGGATGTGGAACACTGCTATACCTCTATGCGATATTATGAGAAATATAGGCTAGCTATGGCACAATCCACACTGCCACGAATGATATCCATGCCATTTATGTTGTCAAACACCTATGTATGTAGTGTGTGCATCACCAGAACAGATAGCACATGTGCATTGCATCTTAAATAAGTAGCTACATGATTAATCCTGATTAATAAGTGTAACAAACAGAGATAGGGACATCTGTAATTCACGTATTTCTGCACTGTCATGAGATGCAATGGTTTAGCCAAAAGTATTTTGTTTTGAGCTGCTGATCTTGCCTTTGCATAGTTTTATTTAAACCTTAAAATAAGATGTGATTTTACTAGCAGCTGATCTATGGTGGTACATAATGGGTGTAATGTGGAACACTGTTTTTGTCAAGCATCTAAAACTGTGGCTGCTAAGAGGCACACTCTAGTCTAGGAAATTCCTGCTGTGTGAGTTGTAATATTGGGGTTGTCAGTTGTCCTATTCAGCTTGAAATATTCCAGCAATTGAAAATAATGAAAAAGTAGTGACAGTGTTATTGGCATTGCTTGCAGAGTAGTCTAATACTTTGTATTAGAAGCTATAACATTATGAAATGTACCTAAGAAATTATACAATTATGAGCAATTTACAGTATTTACTTATGAGTTAATTGCTTTTGGCACTGTAATGAGACAAGGGTGTTTTCAAACTTATCCATTAAAAATAAATAAATGGAATGCTTTTGCAGGTAGAATATGTCAGGCCAGAATGATACAGTCATCTGACCAGGTAACCACACCTTTTATTTTATTTTTTTTTAATTATATAAAGATCTGCTGGAAAGTTATCTGCTCAGATTTTTTCTTTCCATAAAGCCAGTGCTATTTTACAAGTTGGAAAACTAAGCAACAGTGATGAGCATTTCTGCAACATTCTGAGGTTCACTTTGAGTTTCAGATTTCATACCCTACAGGAAATTCATACTGATGCAAGACCTACTGAACTTACTAAGTTTGTAAAAGCAGCATTTAAAAATTGTCTATATTTTTTGGACCTTTGTCCTACTTTTATTTATGGCCTTATCCAGATTTCTTGCTTTGAGGTTGAGTATATGAAATGTGTCAGGGCCATCGCCATCAGCCAGAGACGTTTCAAATTGTGACATACTTGTTGTACCCCCACTCCCCCATGTAGTGACTTTAGATGTGTCCAGGCAAGGAGCGCTTAGAGTATCCAAGGTAGACACAAGTACAGACATGGCTTTAAATCTGTCCTTTATTTTGCAGAATGTTCTGGTTTTCTGTCATATTTTTATACTGTTGATTTACGCTTCTTATTATTCAAAAAATGCATGGTGTCGCAGTGCCCTGTTGCTCTGTGTTTACGTAGCAATGCTTTAATGACCATCAGGTAAGCTTGTTGGAGATTGTAAGATGCAAGTAAGCTTTAATAAGCATACTGTTAAAGAATTACCAACATTGAAAGCCTTTTTGTTGTTGCCATGCATATAATATTTACATAACTAGATAAGGTATAAGCCTTGGGTATTGAAATGCATATGACAGTATTTGTAATAAAGGACAGGATTACAGTATTTTCAGAAGCTCATTACATTTGTTGGAGACTTGTAGTCATCTTTGCAGGCTTTACCCGTAAACTAAACAAAATACCAATCTATCATGTGTGGTCCATAACTTGTGCAGTAATCCTTTAAGCAATTTATCTTGAACTTGTTTCTTGTTTGCTGTTCATTTTTTACTTTGATCATGTCTTCCCCATGAAATAAAAAGATAGTTGTTGTCAGGCAGCAGGTCTTTTTTGGATAAAGAAACATTTTTCCAAGTGGGGGTATCACAGAGATTGCTACTTTCAGCATGTTACTTGGTAATTTTATAAAGCTGAATATAAATTGTAATTAGAACTGCAGTGCAAGGAGAAGTGGTTTGAGTTGAGTGCTGCTTGTTTTTTTATACTTGATTTTGACTGGCATTCCAGTAATGTATTTAAAAAGTAATTTATTTTTTCATGCCTCACAACCTTTGAGTTTCCATCTAGATATTAAGTAAGTTGTCATGTAGCCAATGCATTGAAATATTTTTTCCTTCTACACTTCATTTTGTCTTGATTGGACTCTTGTAATTATGGGTGGCACCCAGGGCAGCGTATTTAATTAAAGTTCTAGTTGTTGTGGTTTTGAACATAGCTCCACCCCTTTCAAGTTGGCCACACACCCTGGCCACACCCATTCAGCTGTCTCTTGCAGCCCCCCTTTAATTTAAAGTCACCAGCTGCCACTGGTCTTTAAACAGATAAAGTAGCATGGAGAATGAATCTAATGCTTTTAACTGCAAACAAATCAGATATATGATACACTCCTTGGCAGGAAATCAGAACAAACAAACAGGTGCTTAACAAGTAGAGAACATTTCCCGTTAATAACTTTCACCCAGTGAAACTAGTTAAAACGCTTTACAAACAATGTGACAGTAAAAACTTTATTTACCAAGCCCTGTAAGGCAGACAATTTTAATTTAACCTTGCAGATTAGTTAATAGCAATAAAATACAGTAAAAAGTATGCAACAGGCAATACAAATTGCTACATATAAATTGCTGGAAGCAATAACTAGTAAAAGTAAGCAAAAAAAAAAAAAAAAAAAAAAAAAAACAGGATACTTATTGTTAAATATCTCAGATCAGAGTTCATCCCATATATATATATATATATATATATATATATATATATATATATATATACACACATATCCCATCATAAATATTCAAGACATTTTGAATTGTTCAAATATAAAAATAAACAATGTTGTGTTTTTCAAATTTGTTATCTCTTAGTTTAATTTTATTAGTGAGCAATATCATCAACTTGTTGAATGTGTAATAACATTCAAAGGAATCCTGTATACTTTTACTATGTAGATGCCTTTGATATTCAGTTCTTGAATTCTTTATCTTTCTGTAAGAACTATAGGCTACAATTATCTAGTTTCACTAAAATCTAGTAGATTCTCTATATTGTTGCAGAAGAAATTACTCAAAATTCAATTAAAAAAATCATGCATTGAAGGCTAAATTATGCATGTGGAGTAATTTCACATAAAACTATTTTATTAGAAATTATGAGACACGTATTTCGTCTGTCTTTCATTTAGTATGATGACCCGAGTATGGCCAACAAAGTATTTATTTCTGTATTACCTATCAGGTGATAAGTTGATATACAATAATTTATATGCTTGGATGTAGAAATTGCTCTGGTTTATTCCCTGCACTTATAGGTTCATAGATTCATAAGAGATTACTAGGCTAATGGCTCAAGAACTCATATAAGCCTAACCATTTTTACCTGATTTTTGATCCCTAGGATATAGATGATGGCTTAGGTTTCTACCTATGCCTTTGAGTATTTTACAGGTAGTCCTTCTCCATAAGGGACATGTGCACCACCTCAGTAGTGAATTTCTGATTCCCCATCTATTAATTCAAACTGTTTGAAGGCTTCTTGATTTATTTGACTAGGAAACCTGTTCCAGAGAAAGGGCAATCTCTGAGACACATATTAATCTCTTCAGCATGTTTATTTAGTGTCAGAACCAAGGTTTAGATCCTTAGATTTGTGTGCTCCTTGTGCAGTTTTTCCTGCAAATGTGTAGGTATAAAGGGTCCATCAGGGCCAGAAGACCTTATAGGTTAGGCATAGAACTCCTCATTAGGAGACAGAGTAAGGGGATAAGGCTTTTAGTTGATCCACATAGGACATGTTGTTTACACCCTGCATTATTTTCTAAGGAGCTTCTGATGCCACTCCAGGTGTTGCAAGTGTGTGGTCAAGCACATGCTGAAAGATGCATCATGCATGATTATTGGTGTGATGATGGCATAGCACAGTGGGGCTATAACTCCCTTGGAACTGGATGCCATGCCTTTACTTATAAGTAGTATCACTGTGGATACATGGTGGTCAAAGTTCAGGCTACTATCTGTGTACATAGATTTCTCGCCTCTGAGTCCACTCTTATAGGTGTGCTATTAATGTTGCAACTTGCAGTGGTATTTAACTTCCCAAGGGTATGATTATACATTTTTTTTTAATTTAGTTTTAGGCCATGGGTCTGCCATCATTCATCTGTCTGATTTAGACCATGCTGAAGGATCTCTACATCATTTGGGGATTCAGTGATTACCCCCAACTTGCAGTCATCAGCAAATGTGGCCAGCCAAAGGCCTTCTACATTAGGTTTGATTTGAGAGAAGTATACTCCATCCAAGAGAGCTCCAGCACTGAGCCTGTGGCACACCACTAATAACTAACCTTTTGCTGGATCTGGATTATCCCACTCTAACAACACATGAACTGTTCATGAACCATTTGTCTAACCATCTGATGTAATATGGATTTATGCCCGATTTTATGAGTTTATCTATAATACTCAAGTGGGGAGTCATTTCAAATGCCTTAGTCATGTCAAGATTGGCAGTATGCACTGTTTTACCCTCATCTATGACCCTAGTGACTTTCTCAAAGATGTCTACCAGATTGAGCAGGGATGACCTCTTGACAAAGCTGAACTGGATTGGGTCCAGTGTTTGAAGGTTTCTTAAGCTGTTATTTATCAGATCCATGATTCTTCTTATCATGGAGTTACATATAAGACTGGGCAAACCTATGGGTCTGTGATTTCCTGAGTCTGCTGATGGTCCCCATTTATGTAGAGGGATGACTGTTGCTCTCCTCCACTCATTCCTCAAGCTTCAATAGTATTAATCTCCTGCATTGTCAACACCTGACTTTGCATGAAATCAATGATTTTCTCATATAAATGTTTTGTATTTTTATTCCCCAAAGACAGGTGGACATATAGATTCACCGTGTTTAGCATTCACGTTTCAATGCTAAGTTTAGTAATTGTCATGGAACATTTAAATATGCCTACCAACGGAAAGGCTGTGCTATAATTGGAAGGTTTCATTCAGGCCAGCCAGCATTTTCATCTATCTGAAGAAGAGATACAACTAAAAGAAAATGAAATCCTTCTCTGTTTACATTTGCATTCTTATTGCTTCCCTATATTTCCTTTTATAGAAGAAAGTTCATTCACGACATAATCATTTAGTAAATTGCAATGTGAATTTCTTAAGGGCAGGTGTATTTTATGCTAGAATCTTAAATAACAACAAAAGAAACAGAAGAAACAAATAAATCTACTGGAACTGCTTTAGCACAAAAAAAAAAATCAAAGCACAAATTTATTAGCAGCAACTTTACAGTTTCACTAAAATAGCTTCTTCAGGCATAAAAACAATTACTAAAAGATAAAACAAGTGTAAATAGTATAAGTAAATCACATGACACAAACTCTATGATGCATTTGTTACAATAAAGATTTTAAAAAGACATATTAATTTAGGCCTAGTGGAATGTGTGCTTTTAGCTTCAGTATCCATTTCTACTCTTCCATTTCTGTTTGTTGTATTAAATCACCTCCCCGAAGGGAATCATCAATTTTTGATGAAATCACAAACTTAAAATAGTTAGCAGAACCAGAATGTTGTATATGTTTAAATAATGCACCTGTATCTATTTTTCTATTTATTTCTGACTGATGACTACTGATATGTTCTTTTAATCTCCTATTTGTTTTTTAACATAGTATGCTGAACAAACCTGACATATGGCAAAATAGACAATATTTTTTTGTATCACAATTACCATAAGTATTAATATGAAATAAGGTATTGGCAATCAGATGCATAAAGGCTGTACTAACCTGAATATCTATACAGTGTACACATTTAGTACAAGTAAAAGTTCCCTTTTTGTTTGTTTTAAAATATATGCTGTACTTCGGTTGCTCTTTATAGCATAGTCTTTGTTTCAAATTATTATATTTTTATAACCAAAAATAGGTCTATCATTTATTTTGTTTTTAAGTTCATATATTGTAGTTAAAAGAGACCATTTATTAGCAATATGTTTAATGGCTTTGATTTTTTTTATTAAAGGTAATGGAAGAGTAGAAATGGATACTGATGTTAAAAGCACACATTCCACGAGGCTTAAATGAGTATGTCTCTTTAAAACCTTTATTGCAACAATTGCATCAAAGAGTTTAAGTGTCATGTGATTTACTTATACTATTTATACTTGTTTTATCTTTTAGTAACTGTTTTCATGCCTGAAGAAGCTATTTTAGTGAAACTGTAAAGTTGCTGCTAATAAATTTGCTGTTTGAGTTTTTGTGCTAAAGTGGTTCTAGTGGATTTATTTGTTTGTTTTGACTTTTCCTTGATTCCACTGGAATTATCATCAGTGCTGCTTGTTTTTCTTTTTATTTAGAATCTTAAACACTCACATTTTTGCATATAATGTAACTTGGTTCAATACCATTGATAGCACTTCCTGTGTAACTAAGGAAAACATCTACCATTCATTCATATTTGCAACATATTTGTATTTGTTATGAATCCCATTACTTCATACTAAATGTCATGATACCAACCGAGAACTAGTTGAGGTCCTAGTGGCTCTCAATAAAGTCATCTACAAAGTTATTGCCAACTTCAGATCCCCTTGTATGTTCCCATTAAGGAATACTTATCTCTAAGCCAGACCAAAAACCTCTCCATTAAACCAAATACAATTATAATTGTAGGCAGGGACTTTAGCTTTCCATCAATCAAATGGCCATCATATACAACTAGCCACAAGTATGCCCAGAAATGTCTTTTATTTTCTTAATAGAAATCCTCACTCATAACCATCTCATATATGCTTCCTTCCCTCAAAGTTTATCTTGTCTTAACAACTGCTGCCCTTCTTATACAATACTAATTGTTAGTACTTTCTTGGTTAAATCTGTTTTAACAATCTGTCGAATTCTACTGCCTTACGTATAGTTGCATGGAAGACTTTACAACTATAAATTTAAACATAGTGGTGCATTAAAAAAAACTGCGGAAGCAAGTTTTACCATAGAAAGAAGAAGAGTTTAGCTAGCTAAAAGGACCTCCACACTATATACAGGAGATCTATAACTAGTATGCAGAAAACTTAAACACATTAAACATACCATCAGGAAGTACAAGGCCAGTTATAAGCTCAGATTCGCCATCAATACTATGGACAACCACAAGGACTTCTTATGTTACATGCATTCACTTTATTTATTTATTTATTTATTTATTTATTTATTTATGCAGTCTGTTAACTGGTAGAGAACAGATCCCACTGGAACAATTTCATTCTCAGCCCAGAATGTGAATACACATCAAGTTGAAAAAAATAAAAATAATGTATGCAATAAAAAAACACATTAAAAACAAATATACAGTTAATATACAATAGAACAATGACTTAAGAAGGTAGTCAACAGAAAACACTATGTATGATATTTACTTCAGTTAGAGTAGTGACATGTTAGGAGTTAGAGAAGAGATATGGTAATGAAAATTATACACAGTATGTGAGAAATAAAAATGAAGTAAACCAGTGAAGTTAATGCTCAGCGAGACAGCTAACAAAGAAAAATAAATGAATAAAAACTGCTGAGCAAGGCAATGGTGGGGTAGCAAAAATATTCCAATATTCCAAAGTCCAGGAAATGCAGTAAATAAAAGACGATCCAAATGCACACACGACAAATATATTTATTTATAAAGTGAGGTTAGCGCTTTCGCAGTAGCTTCATCAGACCTAGCATAAAACCAGTACTCTAAATCAACTGTTTAAATACATGTAAGGGCGCCAAAAGGAATCAGACTAATTAAAGCTATAGTGCATATTTAAAATGCATTAACCCACACAGTAATGCATAAAAACAGCAAAAATCAATAAAAATACATAGAATACAAAACTAAGGTTCTCTAAAATAGCACATTTGAAGCTTGATAAAAATAAAGAATATATTAAAAATTTAATATATTCTTTATTTTTATCAAGCTTCAAATGTGCTATTAACAGTTGATTTAGAGTACTGGTTTTATGCTAGGTCTGATGAAGCTACTGCGAAAGCGCTAACCTCACTTTATAAATAAATATATTAGTCGTGTGTGCATTTGCATTTGGATCGTCTTTTATTTACTGCATTTCCTGGACTTTGGAATATTGGAATATTTTTGCTACCCCACCATTGCCTTGCTCAGCAGTTTTTATTCATTTATTTTTCTTTATACACAGTATGTGTTAGATATTAGGGAGACTAGATTATCTGTCCTGAAGCAATGCATTTACAGGTACCTTGTGCTGTGAAATGTTCTTTAAGTTGTGCCTGAAAGGAGGCGTTAGAGAGGTCTTTAAGATTTGAGGGGAGTTTCTGCCTAACCATTTCAGTCTAGTTTCAGGTGTTAGAAAAGAGGCCCAATATAGCTATGAGATCTAAGGTTATATGATAGAGGCTTTCAATGTAGTCTAGAGGAAAGAGAAGGGCAGGATTTTTAATTCAGGAACTGGAAAAGTCAGAAGCTAGGGAAGAGATTGCCTCGTTGCTGAACTGGCATCCATTCGGCTTTGACTAGTGTAAGACAGTGGTGCTCATACTCTGGGAAAGGGAAGAGAAGTGGCACATGGAGTTGGAGATTCTTTGGATGGTGGTAGAGTTTCTTTTGGGGACAGATGCAACAAGAAGTAGGGAGCACTCAAGTTGGGCTAAAAGAATCTATTTGCCAATAGCAATACATTCATCAGGGGCTTGGTTGGCCTAAAAGAGGAGGGAGTTTATCTTTTTATGGTATTTTTGAGATGATGGTGTTAAGTGAGGGATCAAGCCAGACACATGGGTATCTGAAGATGTTAACCTGCTCAACTGCATTGTTAAGAAGGTCAAGAATGAGAAGTGACTCAGGTTTCTTTTGCCTTTTAGTGGAGGTTCTGAAGAGCATAGTTTTTGTTTTGAGGAGTTATTTAATATTTTTTTGCTTCTGAGCCAGTTATTGAGAGAGAAGAAACCGGTTTCAGATCATACTGAATTGAGTGGGTTAAATGAGAGAGAAGAAATCGGTTTCAGATTATACTGAATTGAGTGGGCTATGTGGTTCCAGCAGCAGAAAACCATCTCGTTATTGTATAGTAAGATTAGAAGTTGAGGAAGGTCAAGTTTAAGCTTATTTATAAAAATGGAGAAAATAAGAGAGCCAATATGGAGCCTTGAGGGACTTCCTCAAGTATGAGAGTAGATGCTGGTATATAGTTATTAAAATTTACTGAGAAACATTAATTGGATAGGTTATTTTGGAACCAGGGGCTAGCATCAGTGCTAACCCCAAGGTCAGTGAGGTGATTAAAGAAGATTGAGTGGTCAACCAGGTTAAAGTCTCTGGTAAGTTCTATAAACATGTCTCCAGCAGGAGGCCTCTGTCTACGACTAAAGTAATACCCAGATACACACTAAATTTATTTCTAAAGAAACATCCTACTCTGACTCCAAAACACTTGTAAACATTCTTACTGACAAATTCAGCTTTAATTTCATAATCCAAGCACAAATGTTGTCCTCATCCCTCACCTATCAACCAACACAAAATGACCCTGGAGAACATTCTATCAGCCTTCTCCAAAACCAATATCTATTTCTCTATGGCTCCTGATACATTCTGTTATGCCTACTAGAATTTGTCATTCACCACTAAGTCAACCCATCGCCAAAACATTTAAGCCTAAATCTCTACTCAGGTGATATGGTATACCAGAATAATGGAGATCTGCAATTGCTATGTCACTATTTATTGGAAGGCCCCACAACTAACCCTGGTAATTGTACACTTATTAGACTGTAGAGCATGCAACTGTTGAGCTAATAAATAATTCCACATGCAATTTTCAAGTCCCTGACCCTAACCAATTTGGATTTGTAACCTGGCTGATTCTTTGCCAGTATAATTGGAGCTATAGATGAGGGTCTGTCTGTCAGTCCATACCACTTACCTTGACCCTGTTAGAGTTTTGACAAAAACTCCCACACAAATGTTATAAATTTTTCCAGCTTAACATAAGCTCTTATGTTTTTCACACAGTATCAAATTTTTATACTAATAAAACTCACATTCTGAAGGTAGACAACACTTTTAATTGGAAGAATGTGTCTAGCTGTGTTCCACAGCATTCCATCGTAGGCCTCCTCCTTTTTGTCATATACATTTCTAAAGTGAAACCAAATGTTGAGAAACTTAATTTACTATGTCTTGCAGAAAACTCCAAAGTGGGTGCAGTTCTCAAACTCCCTTTTGACACTATTCTTCAGCAACATCTGAAAATCAATCACTAAAAATGTGGTATAAATCATTTTGACAAAGCCACCACTCTCTACTCCTACCACATTATTAGTACTCATCTCATCAAAAAAAAAAAAAAAACAAACAAAAAAACAGATACATTAATCGGGGGATTAACACACAGGGTTAGAGTTGCTGGTGCCATGTCAGACTCTAAGCCGGTCACGAGCGGTGTCCCACAGGGCTCAGTCCTGGGCCCCCTCTTGTTCGGCATTTATTTTTCTGAAGTGCAGGCAAACATAGGGGGATTGTGGCTGACAAAATTTGCAGATGACTGCAAACTGGGCACCATAATTGACACTCCATCAGACACAGACATCCTCCAGAAAGGTCTCATAGAAATGGATAACTGGTGCCAGAGCCATGGCCTTAAGCTAAATGCCAAAAAATGTATAGTCATACCCTTTGGGAAAAACAAGGTAACCCCTAATTACCACATAGGTGGTAATCCATTAAACACGGAAGAAGTTATCAGGGACCTGGGGACCCAAGTTGACAGTAACCTCTCTTTTGACACTCACATTGCCAAAGTGGTTAGGAAGACCTTCTACATTGCCCACCTGATCATGAAGGGATTCACATCCAGATCAGGAGAGGTCATTGTACCCCTGTACTCTTCACTTATCAGACCAATGATTGAGTACAACGCCCCATTCGGAATGTACCTTACCTGACACCTGCAGCAGTTGGAAAGACCGCAAAAGTTCCTCACCAAAAGGATAAAGGGGCTCAAACATATGTCATACGATGCCCGACTGAAGAAACTCCAGCTCTATTCAGTCGCATACCGTCTGCTCAGAGGTGATCTGTGCCTGACATACAAGGCCATGTCCAACCCGAAATTAATGGACATGCTCCACCTCAAAAAATCCAAATCCACCAGAGCCACGAGAGCAAGAGACTTAAACCTCAACACGGATATAAATAGGACGTGCTGGAGGGACAGATTCATCACCCAGAGACTCCCTACACTATGGAACAGAATCCCAGTCCATGTGAGGCAGAGCCCCTCACTGACTCTGTTCAAGAGAAATCTTGACGAGTGGATGGGAGATCGTAGGTTTACCCCGGGAATCATCTCTGTATCACTGCTGGACAGAGGCACAGCAAACTAATGGGTATAGTATTCTCATCCTAAGGGGTGGTGAAAGCCACACACACTCTGGCTAGACTTATAAATGCCCTAGGGCAGATAGCCTAGTATGAACCTATGAACCTATAAACCTATGATTGGTTACCCATGTTAATTAAGAGGTTTATTTTGAACACCATCTCTCTCATGGTGATGAAGCTGTTCTATGTTGTATAATTTATTTTTTCAGATACAAAATCTTTATCAAAGTAATTTTCAGTTCTGCTATATTTCCCTAATCACACATATCTTGGACTACAATGTTTCCATCAACCCTTTGGGTCGGATCCATCTAAGCACATAAATCAATTAAAAAATGATTTCTAACAAAACAATTTCTGTTTAGGCAACTTTTACTAAGCAACAGGCTAAAATTCATTCAGCTATAGTTCTTACTGTAAAAATTGCCAAGGGATGATTTCTGTTTAACTTTGTACACAATGAATGCTCCTGCACTTTTCAACCTATTCATCTTCAAAAACTGTAAGACTAACAAATACTATATTGAATACCTTAACCTCCACCACAGAATTAGCAGCACTTACTGGTACATTGATTACTGACACAGCACCTACTGTATCTTTGAAAAAACCTCCCTCTACATATTAAACAGACAAACTCCTTAAGTATCTTCAAAATCAAGCCTGGATGATTGGATGGAAAATCACAAATGTATGCCAGGAGTTTGCAAAATGATCTTTTCACCAGAGCATATTCATGCTACTACTCAAGTTAACCAGCTAAGATTTTTGATGGGTCTCAGGTAGTAAAGTGAGTAATAATTTGTAATCATAAAAAAAATGTATACAAAAATTAGATATTTGCATTTGATTTCTGTTTTTTACTTTAGATTTTTTAATTTCATGCTCTTCTTCTCACCTTTTCATTTCTCCTCTGGTTATGTACTTTATTTTTTTTATACGTTTAGATTTTGCCTTTCTCTTTTAAAGGTTAAAGATTTTGCCATTTGATATTGAACCTCTAATTATATTACCATGTTGACATTTTATTCTAATATTAAATATACAGTACTCCTGAGAATCATGTTTAACACTAAGAAGCATGCAGCATGACTTAAAAGCGATATCATAAACACTATATTAAGCCCACAACAAGTGTCTTCTCATCTCAAAGTAGTTTTCTGGTATAGGTCAATCATCCTGTGCCATTTGTACCCTTCTACCAATGTGTACATATTTTATTTTTCTCATAGGATAATAGGATCATAGGCAGTTACTAGACTAATGGCCCAAGGGCCATTACAGGCCTAATCAAGTTACCCTTCTTTCCACGATCACACCTATTATCCCTATCCAAGAGAGACACAGGTGAAACGTCTGGGGTGAATTTATGGTTACTCATCCAATCGTCCAGACTGCGTTTGAAGAGGGACAATGAGGTGATCTGTTTAACATGAAGTGGGAGTCTGTTCCAAATGTGTGGTAACCTCAGGGAGACAAATCCATCTCTCCAGCAGGTTTTATTAATGTCATATACCAGGTTATGGTCTTTAGAGTGAATAACCTGTATGTCATTTTACTTGTAGATATGCAGCATTACCAATAAAGCAGGGCAGAGATTGCGCTATACGCAAGGCAGAGATCACCTCTGCACCTGTCACCCCTGGGCTTTCGGATATTGGCAAAGGCTCTTGCCACCCCCATAGTGCCTTTTTTAGGCAAGGCTCAAAAGACAAACCCACCTCCATAGGTATCACAAGGGATAAGAAACTAAGAGTAATGCTACTCAACGCCAGAAGTCAAAACCTCAAGATGCACGCACTCGAAACTCTCCTTAGCATGGAGAACATCGATATATGTGCAGTAACAGAAACCTGGTTCAAGGCTCCCGAGAGCACCCCAGCACTACCAGGTTATACCTCATACCATGCTTTTCGGCCCCAAAACTTGGACCGAACCACAAAAGGAGGGGGAGTATCAATATTCGTCAAAGATACCCACACCTCCAGGTTGGTGGCACAGCATGAAGCATCAGAGACTATCCATGTGCAACTAACAGTGGGTAAAACTGCCTTCCAGTATATAGCCTGCAACAGACCACCCACCCAAACCCAGGAACCCCACTCGGCCTTCCTGAGAACACTGGAAAATATGAAGGGCTCTCCAAACACCATTATATTGGGCGACTTCAACTACCCAAACATAGACTGGGAGCATTACTCTAGCTCCAACACCCTAGCTCAAAGATTCCTAGAATTTATAAACTCAAATGCGATGGAATAACTTATTACCACTCCCACAAGAGTGGAAAACATACTGGACCTGATCATCACCAACATGGGGGCTCTATGCTCCAGACCAGAAGCGTATCCCTCACTGGTAAGATCAGACCATAAACTAATCTCACTGGATATTCACATCCCAACCCCACCCCCTGCCTAGAAAACCACAATGAAAAACTTCTCTAAAGCAAATTTCACACTCCTCAAAACTGAGGTGGAATCCTTCAAAGCCCCTGGGCCTGTGGAAAATACGGCCCAGACTGCAGAATCCTTTTTAAACGCATTCTATGAACACCTTCAGGAATGCATGGATCATGCAATCCCAAATAAAAGCAAAACCCAATCCTCCAAAGGCAGGCGTCCTGTCTGGGGGACCCCAGCCATAAACAAACTATACAATAGAAAGAGGAAGCTACTACATGATAGAGCAAAATCCCAAAAAGGGAAGGCATCTCTGATCAGTATTAGCAGAAAACTACGGGCACTCATAAAATCGTCTAAGGCCAGCTTTGAGAGAAAAATTGCACAGGACACTTAGGATAATCACAAGGCTTTCTTTAGTTATGTTAAGAACCTGGGTGGGAATTCCCAGATATGCTCAGAATTAGTCCAAAATGACAAAAAATACACCGAACCCACAGGCATTGCCAACATCCTAGCTGACAGTTTCAGTGCAAACTTCTCCCCCCTCCCCACCAAAAGGGCAAATATCTATCCCAGCAGAGTGCTGCCCCCCTGACATCTCAGATGCTCAGGTAAGAGCCGCCCTCTCCAAAGCAAAAAACACAGCATCAATGGGACCAGAGATTGTCCCAGGCTGTGTCCTACATGAGCTCCAAGAAGAGCTAAACCCAAACATAAAACTACTGTTCAATCTCAGCCTTACTGCAGGATTTGTACCCAAAGAGTGGCTTACAGCAACAGTGGTCCCTCTCCACAAAGATGGTGTCTCAACGGATCCTGGAAACTATCACCCCATAAGCCTGGCTAGCTTGGTCCGCAAAGCTATGTAAAGGATCATCATGGACCTCATAAATAAAGATATTGGGAACCTACAGATACTGGATCCTACCCAGTTCGGCTTTGTTAAGGGCCGATCCTGCCTCTTAAACCTGGTCAATTTCTTTGAAACAGTCACCAAGGCCATTGACGTGGGGAAGGTGGTCCACACAGCCTACCTGGACCTCACAAAAGCATTCAATACAATACCCCACTCTGGCATTATAGATAAGCTCACCAGCTTAAATATAAACCCCTATGTCACTAGATGGGTTGCAAACTGCCTCAAGGGCAGAGCCCACATGGTTAGAATTGCTAGAGCCATGTCAGACTCCAAACCAGTTACAAGTGGCATCCCACAGGGCTCAGTCCTGGGACCTCTCTTGTTTGGTATATATTTCTCAGAGGTACAGGCCAACACAGAGGGACTGTGGCTGACCAAGTTCGCAGATGACTGCAAACTAAGCGCCATAATCGACTCTCCAGCCGACACAAGCATCCTACAAAAGGGCCTCAAAGAAACAGACAACTGGTGCCAGAGCCATGGCCTCAAGCTAAATGCCAAAAAGTGTATAGTCATCCCCTTTGGCAAAAACAAAGTGCCCACAAATTACCACATAGGTGGTAATCCATTAAGTATGGAAGAAGTAATTAGGGACCTGGGGACCCAAGTTGATAGCAATCTCTCATTTGAAAACCACGTGGCCAAAGTGGTTAGAAAAACATTTTATATAGCCCACCTAATCATGAAGGGATTCATATCTAGATCAGGGGAGGTCATCGTGCCTCTTTACTCATCCCTCATCAGGCCCATAATTGAGTACAATGCCCCTTTTGGGATGTACCTTACCAGACACCTGCAGCAACTGGAAAGACCCCAAAAGTACCTCACCAAGATGATCAAAGGGCTCAAACAGATGCCATATGCTGCCTTGTTAAAGAAACTCCAGCTCTACTCAGTGGCATACCGCCTGCTCAGAGGCGATCTGTGCCTGATGTATAGGGCCAAGTCCAACCCGGAATTAATGGATATACTGCACCTCAGAAAATCCAAATCCCATCGAGCTACGTGCTCGAGAGACTTGAACCTCAGCATTGAAATAAATAGGACATGCTGGAGGGACAGATTCATAACCCAGGGGCTCCCTTCACTCTGGAATAAAATCCCAGTACAGGTTAGGCAGAGTCCCTCATTGACTCTCTTCAAGAGGAATCTTGATGAGTGGATGGGAGATCATAGGTTTACCCCGGGTATCATTTCTGTGTCACTGTTAGACAGAGGCACGCTATACTAACCTCGAAAAAGGGCATAGGAAAATTCATTTAAAATGGGTGGTGAAAGCCAAACACACTCTGGCTAGGCTTATAAATGCCCTAGGGCAGATAGCCTAGTATGAACCTATGAACCTATGAACCTATGAAGTAGTCTGTATGAAACAGAATAAAGTGACAGTGATTTTAGTCGATCCACATAGGAAAGATGCTGAATACCTTGAATTTTCCTTGTGAGGAACCATTGTGGTCTATCCAATTGCTGCAGGTGCTTAGAAAGGTACATACGAAAAGGGCATAGTACTCAGTTATTGGTCTGATGATGGAAGAGTACAGGGAGGTTTAGCTTCTTTGTTTCTGGAGGCAATACCCTTACTTATGAGATGAACAATATAGAATGCCCTCCATACCACTGTGGAGACATGGTGATCAAAGGTAAGGTTGCTGTCAACCTGAGTGCCCAGCTCTCTCACCACTGCGTGTGTACGTAGGGTGTTGCTATTGATGTGGTAGTTATCAGGAACATCACCCTTACTGAAAGGGATGATAATACATCTTTTGCATTGAGTTTAAGGCCATGACTTTGGCAACAATGACTTGTTTGCATAAGACTCTCTTGTAGGATGTTGACATCATTTAGAGATTCTATGACTGCTCAAAGTTTTCATTTGTCAGCAAACTTTGTCAGCCACAGACCTTTAGGTTTTCCTTGTACTTCAGAAAAATACATTCCAAACAGTAGATGTCCCTGGACTGATCCCTGTGGAACACCACTGGTTACTGGTGTGCTGTTGGAGTTGGCTTCTCCTATTTTGACCGTATGACTTCTATCAGTGAGCCAGTTGGCAACCCACCTTATCATATAAGGGTTGATTCCTAGCTGGGTGATTTTGTCAAAGATGCCTGAGTGGGGTATAGTTTCAAAAGACTTGGCTACGTCTAGGTATGCTGTTATAGATATTTCCTCTCATCCAGTGCCTTGTTGACTGTTTCAAAGAAGCCCACCAGGTTTAACAGGCAGGATCTTCCTTTGAGAAATCCAAACTGAGTAGGGTGAAGTGTTAGGAGATTACCTATATCTTTGTCAATAAGGTTCATGATGACTCACTACCTGGCATTGCAGATAAGGCTAGTCAGGCTAATAGTTCTATAGTTTCCAGAGTCAGTAGAAGCACTTCCTTTGTGCAAGGGGATAACGGTGTCCATTTTCCATTCAACTTTGATGAAGTCGATACTTAGACTATGATTGAAAAGAGTTGCCAATGGTGTTGCTAATTCTTGTTTGTGACCATATAAGACACGGCCAGGGATATTATCAGGTCCCATAGATGCTGTGATTTTGGCTATGGTGAGGGCATTTTTGATCTTCTCTTTAGAGATACAAGGTAAGGGACAGATGATAGAGATGTAATGGGGTACATGTGGTGAGGACAGGGGAGTGAAGTTTTCACAGAACCTGTCAGCTAACAGGTTAGTTATGTCCACAGACTCAGTGTATGTGGTAACATTAACTACCAGTTCAGCACATATCTTTCATTTTAGGCTACAGATGTAACTAAAGAATGCTTTATGATTTTCTTTAGTTGAGGAAGTTAAACTGGATTAATAATTTGTTTTGAAGGACTTCACACAAAGTCTTATTTGCTTGTTTAAGCTGAGAAGGGAGTGTATCCAGTTTAGAGCCCACTCCCTCTTACTTTTAGATAGCAATTTCTTCGTATTATTGTAAAATCTGTTATTGACAGTTGTCCATCAGCAGGTTTGCTTTTCCTTGAAGGGCTTGTTTCGATCCTATCCAGTACAGCCAAATTAGTTGTACAGGTCTCACCAATATATGTAACTCTGTACAAATTGCCGAATGAATCATTACTGGGCACATTGCGGGTGCTGCGAAGAGCACTACTGGCTGACATCAGAGAGTGAAACAATACTAATTTCATGGACTTTAATCATACTTTGACTTAGGAATGGAGTCCATTCCTGTCATGGTATTAGAAACCCAAAAGAATTTGAGATGTTAAAAGTGTGTCTGTGTAAAGCATTGTTGTAGAACTCAGTAGAGTTGCGAGATTTATCTGGAGGGGGGTCAGTGAAGCTATTTATGCCATCCTGTAACAGGTTATAATCTGCTTTGGAGAAGTTTTTTAGTTTAGTTGTTGCTGGGGGGGGGGGGTCAGGTGTGATAGTTATGTTGAATTAGACTAATTTGTGATCAGATCTCACCACAGAAGACCTCACAGTGGAGGTGTTACAGTAGTTCCTCCATATTGGTAAGTACCAGATCCAGGATGTTGATGCCCCTGTTGGGGGTGTCAATCAACTGGTCCACAGCATTGGAGTTAATGATGTTGAGGAACCTTTGGGCAAGTGAGTTTAAGCATGAGTAATTTTCCCAGTCAATGCAGGGGATGTTGAAATCACCCAAAACCATATTGCTCAGATGTATCTTGATAGACTCAGGTAGATCCAAATAGGCAGAGTGGGTGTCTTGATGCATGGAAGGGGGTCCTTTAGCTGGCAATGACTTGAATAGCTGTCCTACCAACAGTTAGTTGCACCTGAAGTATCCCCAAAGAATCATACTGCTTAACCAGTCTGGAGGTGTATTTATCTTTAATGAATATTGATGCACCACCTCCTTTAGATTTCACACCTACAGTTTCTGGTCTGAAAATGTGGAAGGAGGTGTAACCCAGTGTGGCTGGGGTGCTCTCCACAGCCTTGAACCAGGTCGCTGTGACTGCACAAATGTCTGCATCTTCCAAGGTGAGGACTGCTTCCAGTGAGTGCAGTTTTATGCTAAGACTCTTAGCGTTTAGCAGCATAACCTTAAGGTTTACTTTTGATGAAATTTTTATGTTAGGAGTTTTGTCCTTGTAACTTTGCCTAAAAAAGGCACTTTGCGGGTGGCAAGAGCCTTTGTCAGTAGCCTAAATCCCAGGGGTGACAGATGAAGACAATCTCTGGCAAAGTATTGAGGTCTATCAATCATGTCATCCTAGGCTGACAGAAACTGGATCCCCTAAGAATAACACCAGAAACTAAGCCAATTATTGAAGTCAACAATTTTCTGTTTATATTGTGGTATCATCCTAGATGAGGGTAACATGCTGCTCAAGGCTAGGGACATACCTCCCTGGGACACATGATCAGAGAGCTCAATCATGTCTCTGCTTATGTAGTCCAGAGAGGTACATCTCAAGTCATTCACTCCAACATATACTATGACCAAATCATAATGGTATTTGTTTTTCAAATACTTGAGTGTCTGGGTTATCTAACAATCCTGGCACCAGTTTAATAAGCTGACTGTGACTTTCACCATGTTCAGCTTGGTGAGGGGGACATCTGTGTGTCTCCTATGACTAAGATATTTGAAGTGGATGTGCATTGTGTTATGGGCTTTGATGGTGGACTCTTATGCTTGTGTCATTATGTGTATTGTGTGTTTTGGATGCTGTGGTTGGTTTAGTATGTATGTGTTTTAGAGGTCTCTGCTGTTTAGGTGGATTTTTTTGCAACAATCTCCACATATGTTGGTCTGTGTTATGAGTAGGATTTGTGGCAGGTGGGCTGATAACCCACTCTGTATTATCTACTGCATGAGAGAGCTGTGATTCCAAATTCATTATGTAGCTGCTTCTCTCACAAATGGTACAGGGTCATAGGTTCATTGGTTGGTACTAGGCTATCAGCCCTAGGGCCTATACAAGCCTAGCCATAACAATTCCCTGGCTATTTCTTCCCACACTATTTACTTCCCTGGACCCCTGTCTAGCAAGGTGACTGACGTGATCCCCAGGGTGAATTTCCTTTCTCCCATCCACTCATCAAGGTTCCCTTTGAAGAGGGCCAAAGAGGCACTCTGCTTGACATGTATGGGCAGTCTATTCCAGAGTCTGGGGAGTCTCTGGGTCAGGAACCTATCCCTCCAGCATGTTTTGTTTACTGTGATGACAAGGTTTAGATCCCTGGAGCATGTGGCTCTGAGGGATTGGGATTTCTTTAAGTGTAGCATGTCCAACAGCTCTGGGTTTGACATGGCCTTGTATGTTAAGCAGAGATCGCCTCTG
Source organism: Protopterus annectens (assembly GCF_019279795.1). Taxonomy (NCBI): domain Eukaryota; kingdom Metazoa; phylum Chordata; order Ceratodontiformes; family Protopteridae; genus Protopterus; species Protopterus annectens. The sequence continues at coordinate 906,992,805 of NC_056725.1, forward strand.
AGTAGACAATATGCGACAGAGTATAGCTGGAGTTTTATAAGGTGGTCAGCGTAGGGCATCTGCTTTAGGCCTGTGATTCTTTTAGTGAGGTATTTCTGCAAACTTTCCAGTTGTTGCAGATGTCTTGAGAGGTACATACCAAATGGGGTGTTGTATTCTGTAATGGGTCTAATGAGGGATGAGTACAGTGGGACAATGTCCTCCTTTTTTCTGTATGAAAGCCCTTAGTGATGAGGTGTGCCACATAGAAGGATTCCCTGACTGTTGTGATGATGTGGTTATCAAAGGTGAGACCACTGTCCACCTGTGTCCCTAAGTCTCTTATCACACTTTCGGTGTTTAGTGTACTGCCACCTATGTGGTAATTCATGGATACATGTTTTTTTCCCAAAGGGGATAACTATACATTTCTTGGCATTGAACTTGAGCCCATTGCTCTGGCACCAAGCATCTGTTTCTGTAAGGCCCTTTAGTAGAGTATCCACATCATTTGGGGATTCAGTAATGCCTCCCAGTTTGCAGTCATCTGCAAACTTTGTTACCCAGAGTCCCTTATTGTTGGCCTGTACTTCAGAAAAGTAGATGCCAAACAAGAGCGGTCCCAGGACTGAACCCTGAGGTACTCCACTTGTCACTTGTTGGGAGCTGGATTTGGAGTTGGCTACTTTTACAGTGTGGGTTCTGTCAGTAAGCCAGTTGGCAACCCATCGAGTGACATAGGGATTATGCCCAGCTTAGTAAGTCTATCTATGATTCCAGAGTGGGGGATGGTGTCAAAGGCCTTGGTGAGGTGCAGATAGGCTGTGTGGACTGCCTTACCCTTGTTCACGATTCTGGAAACTGATTCAAATAAGTCAATTAGGTTCAGGAGACAAGATCGGCCCTTCACGAACCCAAACTGGGTGGGGTCCAGTGTTTGAAGGTTGCCAATGTCTTTGTTTATAAGTTCCATGATAATACGTTCCATAGCCTTGCAGATCAGGCTCATTAGACTGATGGGGCAGTAGTTCCCGGGATCCAAGGTGGATCCCCCCTTGTGGAGAGGGATAACTGTAGCTGTGCACCACTCAGTGGGCATGAAGCCTGATTTGAGGCTATGATTAAACATGACACTTAGGTGAGGTGCCAGTTCATTTTGTAGTTCATGTAATACACAGCCCGGGATGTCATCTGGTCCCATGGATGCTGTATTCTTAGCTTTGGAGAGTGCATTTTTTTTACCTGTGTGGCCATTATTACTGGAATTTGGCAATCTTCTGGTATTGAGATGGGCCATATAGGGGGTGAGAGGTGGGTGAAGTTGGCACTGAGTTGATCTACCAGGATATTGGCAATATCCTTGGGATAAGTATATTTAATGCCATTCCATTGCAGCTTAGAGCAGATCTGAGCATTGCCATTTAGATTCTTGACATAGTTATAGAATGCCTTGTGGTTGTCTTTGGTATCTTTGGCAATTTTATTTTCATAACTAGCTTTGGAGGATTTTATGAGGGATCTCAGCTTCTTATTGAGGCTACTAAGGGAGTTTTTTGCATCCTGGGATTTTCTTCTTTTCTGCAATAGTTTCTTCCTTTTGTTGTAAAGTTTGTTTATGGCAGGGGACCACCAGACAAGCTTCCTTTTTTGGAGGAGAGCATCTTGGTTCTATTTGGCATGGCATGATTCATGCATGAGTGGATGTGCTCGTACAGTGCCTTAGTGTAGGATTCAGCAGTCGAACTTTCAGTTCCCATCTACATGGGTGTCATGAAGTTTGTCACTTCTGACTTGAGTAGCATGAAGTTGGCTTTGGAGAAGTTTTTTATGGAGGTTTCCTTACTGGGGTTGGGGTGGGATGTGGATGTTAAGGGTGATTAGCTTATAGTCAGACCTGACCAATGAGGGGGTGACCATAGGTGTGGAGTAGTTTTCCCAATTAATGGCAGGGTAGTTGAAATCACCCAGTATTAGGGTGTTTTGTTGTATCTTAATATTTTCCAGTAGGTTTAGAAAGGTGTAGTGAGAATCTTGGGGCATGGTGGGGGATCTGTAGCAAGCTACAATTTGGACTGCAGTCTTACCTAATTTTAGTTGCACCTGGAGAATTTCAGATGCATTTTGTTGGGTAACTTGCCTGGTAGTGTAAATATCCTTGGTGAATATGGACACTCCTCCACATTTAGTGTTTCAGTCCTGGTTTGATGACCGAAAAGTGTGGAAAGAGTTGTATCCTGGTTTTGCAGGGGTGCTCTCTGGACCCCTGAAACAGGTCTCAGTTACTGCACAGATATCAATGTTCTCCATTTTTAGGAGTGCCTTGAGAGCGTGCATTTTGAGGCTTAGACTTCTACATTGAGTAGCATTACCTTTTGAATTTGCATGCTTGTACCTGTTACGGCGGTGGTTTTGTCCTTTGAACTTTGCCTGAAAAAGGCACTAATAGGGTGGCAAGAGCCTTAGCCAGTAACCTGAATCCCAGGGGTGACAGGTGCAGACCATCTCTGGCAAAGCATCATGGTCTGTCAATCATTACTTCCTACGCATTGTATTATATGTTTATTTTCTGTAATGTGTTGTTCTAATGTAACTGGAGCTGTTCTCCCCGGGCCTCCACTGTAAATGGACCTCGTCCAGTCGGACCATCCCGGTAAACAAAATTAAAATAAAATAAATAAAAATAAAATGTTATCCCAGGCAGACAGATACTGGATCCCCTTCGAATGACACCAGAAGCTTAGCCAATTGTTGAAGTAAATAATTTTGTCCTTATATTGTGGTATCATTCTGGGTGAAGGCAAGATGCTTCTCAGGGCTAGAGTCATACCTGCCTGGGCCACATGATCCTAGAGCTCTTCCATGTCTCTTTTCATGTAGTCCACGGAGGTATATCTCAAGTCATTCACTCCAACATGGACAATGACAGAGTCATATTTGTACTTGTTGTGGAGTGACTTGAGTGCAAGCATTATGTGGTAGATCCTGGCACCCGACAGGCAGCTGACTGTAATTCTCTCCTTGTTCAGCCTGGTGAGTGGGACATCAGTGTGCCTGACTATAGAGTCACCTATGACTAAAGTGTTACGTACATTGTCTTGCCTTAGGGGCTGTTTCTGGGTGGCACACTGGTGTTGTGAGCTATGTGACACTTTGGTTGTGATCCGTGTTTGCATTTCAGCTTCAGAGGTCATTGTTGCTCAGGCAGTTTACAGTTATGGGCCTCCCCATATGTGGATTTAATGTTGCTATGTGTGGGTGTTGGTGGTGTAGGTTTAGAAGGGCCATGTGTTGCCTGAGGTGTAGTGCAGGTTTTAACCTTCTCCTCTTGACTGTCTAGTACAATCTTGGGTGGAGAGAACTTTGCTTCCAGTTTGGCTATGTAAGTGCATCTCTCACAGGTTGTAGTGTTGGGTGGTAGGAGGAGAGGGTTGACTGTGCACATGAGGCAATTGCTGGCATTGCCCCAGTATGCCCAGATTCCCCAGGTGGACAGGAGAATTCACCGGAAGCTGACCCTTGGACATGCCTGGTTTGGTGCTTTTTTTGTAAAGTACAGGAGCTGTTTTTGCTTGCCTTAGCAAGGTACTTTGCAATGATAGGCTGTTTAGTGCCTACAATTAATTTCTCCTTATTAACAAGGAGAGTTGAGTGCTTGTGTCAGTTTAAGGCTTTCTAGTGCTTTCCAGCAGGTATTAGAGCAAGTGCTAGTCACAGGGATGCTTAAAGGAAAGAAGAACTGGGCTGGCTTGAACTCCCTCACCTCCTTCAGTGGTATCAACTCTCACTTGCCCACAAACTAGTAAACCATCCACTAAATGTCCCATCCCTCCAGAATCTACTCCAACCCTATCGCACCACCAGACCACTAAGATCCAGCAACAAAAATCACTTGCAGATCACTAAAGCCAATAACTCTGCTGGTGAAGCACTATTCTCTTGCGCCATAGCCAAATTATGGAACTCACTCCCACCCACAATTACCTCCATACCATCATGCACCCACTTCAACACTTTACTAAAAGCACACCTAAAAACATGCTGGCTATGCCCTTGCAACTCCCACTCTAATATCATCCACCCCATCCAACTACTACCTTTCTTTCCACTCCACTAACTACCTTGATTATAGCAAGCTCAGATGCTCATAAGCCTAGTACTTATTATACAGCAGGAACTTCTCATTGTTACATTTGTTAATGCCTGTTATGTACTTCACAGATAAAGATTCTAGTTGTCTACTGATGTACTATGTTCTTCATCTGTAAATATGTTGTAAGAAATTTCTATGTTAAATTGTTAATCGCTATGTAATCCAATGTAACTACTGTCTGTTTATTTTACTGTAGAGCTTTTCTCCCTGGGCCTCCGCTGAAAATGGACCCACATCCAGTCAGACACAAATTTAAATAAATAAAAATAATAAATAAAGAAAAAAATGGTTTATCCTAAACACTGCAGTGTGCACTAGATAAGTAGGTAACTTAAGTTTTACCTGTCTAAAAAGTTAAGTTTTAGTAGAGAGTCACTATTTTTAAAACAGCAAGATAGATTGAAAGAGGGTGGTCACAGGAATGATTTGGAAGTAGGGGGTTGTCAGTGTACATGAGACCATTGCCACACTGACTCAGTAGACCCATGTCAACCAGGCTGGTAGGAAAAAAGGAGGGGAAACTGACAGTTCATGGTCCTAGTATTAGAAATCTTGGTTGGGCATTAAAAGTTGAAGAGGGAATACATGAGGTTCAGGTATTAGTAGGTTTAGGTGTGCGGAGCTCTGGTTTAAATAATATTTTCAGGGCTAGAGAGCATGCATCTGTAACTCGCAATCCCTCTGCGCAGTAGTGCACACTAATGTGCAATGCACAAACAAGCACAAGCTGGTTCAAACACTGGCTATTTAAAGCAGTAAAACAGGAACCAGCCAAAGTTCAAATGGTCCAATCAAAACACCCTAAACAGTGTCCTGCAACAGTCAATCTAGTTAGACCATACCCAACTATACCTTCCTCCCAAGAGGCACAGCTAGGCCTCTTCTGACAAAAAAAATAACTGTTTTACAAGCTCTAAAGGTCACAATCAGTAGTAGATTCAGCAACTCTGACCTTAGTCTATGCTAGTGTTTTTCAAGTGCAGCAACAAGTAAAATGAAATGAAAAAGCAGATGAACAGTAACTATAGTTGTAAGAGTAATTCAGTTAGCAGACAATCTAAAAAATGCTGTAAAATGCAGTTGCACAGTTTAAACAAACACATATGCAGCAAATGTTTTTTCATTATTTTCATTTACTATTATTAATATTATGACTTAATGCAAGATCCATATCTTTATGTCTTTTCCTTTGCTTTATCCTTTCTTTTCCTTTTTTTTTTTTCTCAAAATAATTTATTTCATATAAGTTGAAATTACAGAGTATATTAAAATGAATATAAACATTTTATAATTTAAGTAGAATAGTACATTTTCAAAAAAGATAAAAAGAAAAACAAACTACACAGTATACAAATTACCTGAGACTAAGATAACTTCAAGTAATACAAGTTATGACTAAAGATTTAATTACCAAAAATAAAAGATAAAAATGTTTATGATGAAAAAGTTTCAGTGAAGGCTAATAATTTCAACCAAGGATTGTTTTTATCTTTGTTAGGAAAAAATATGTTATTCTTAGTTGTTGTTTCTTTAGTAACAGTTTCTTTTAAGGAGAGAAACAAAATTCTTCAAATTGTGGCAAGAAATGATTTTTCCATTTTCTTGTAATATTTTCCTAGCTACTGTAAGAATTGTCCAAGTTAAATAGAAAAAGTATTTTTTTTTTGCTGAGCTCCAAATCATTGAATAATATCAGTTATTTTGTAAGTATAAAAGAATAAGGCCATAATGCCTTGAGAAAATCTTCAATCTTGTTCCAAAATTCACATAACATAGGACAGTCAAACACATGTGACCAATTAGCATTACAATATTTGTTACATCTCCAACAATTAACTTCAGAATCTTTATTAAACTTAACAACTCTACTAGGAGTCAATAAACCTCTATGAATGAATTTCTAAGTTAATAATGCCCAATATAAATACCAGGATGTATTTGAAATACATTGAAGAAGTTGTTCTTTATATTGTTCAGTTAAAGAAATTTCATGCTCCTTTGTAATGAAATTCCAGAATTTGTCATTCAGATTCTAACATCTGTTGCTATTTCATGTAATTTAGAGATCAAATTATTGATTCCCTGGTTTTTATATATAATTTTGTTCAGAATAATTATAATTTTGGACTGTCCTTCTACAAAGAATTAGATATATAACAAAACTTAATGTGAATAAATGAATAGCTACTTGTAAATTAGATGAATCATTAGAATCAATATTATATTCTAGACACAAAGACTCAACAGATTTAATTTTAACTCCAACAAAACATTGATACCAGCAAAAAAGTGTTTTTCTCATTTATGAAACATATGAATTAGTATATTATTTATAAAATGTTTAAGTAAAGAAAATGGAATAATAGATTCAAATCAAAATTTATAATTTCAATTATTCTAAATTATTTTTAAAGCTCTTTAAAATTTGATTCATATAATATGATTTTGAAGAAGGATAAATAGTCATTGAATATAATTATAGATACATATCCAAAAGGGATTATAAGATTTATGACTATTAAAATTTTAAATATGTAATTTATTCAGATTAAGTAGATGAAGATGGAAAGATTTCCAATTCATGACATATTTATTATCTAGCCAACTAAAAAGAGTCTTAAGTATTATTGTTTTTGCCTATGTTTCAATACTCGGAAAATAAATGTCTCCATTCTTCCAAGATCTAAAATGATGATATAAACACAATCAGAGTTTATTTGGAAACCATTATCAATCTATTAATAATCTATTATCTATGTATTCTTTTATTTTTTTTATTAGTTGACAAAATAATAGATTGAATTTTATATAATATTTTTGGAAATAATATTATCTTAATTAACTGCAATCTATCTTCAAATGAAATAACAATATTAAGTAATTAGAGTAGTTTTTGAATATATGATTTTTTTCATAATTAAATTTAACATTTCTTCAGTAGTTTTTAAAATATTAATTCCAAAATAAAGTAAATTAGAAGACTATTTACCAACTGACTGAAGATTTCAGTTTAATAAACATTTCCTATTAATAATAAGATAATTAGATTTAGAATTATTAAAGTGTGGATTAGAAATTGATTGAATTTTTTCTATAACCAATTTCAGTTTTTTAAGTGTATGATTGGAATTTTGCATTAATAAAATATCATCAGCAAATAACATATTTTGAATAATATTTTGATTCATTCTCAAACCTTGAATATTTGGATAAGAATTAATTAAAATTGCAAAAATGTTAATAGCTAAATCAAATAATAAAGGATAAAGAGGAAAACCTTGTTTAGTACCTTTTGTTACATTTATGAAGTTTTGTGTAAATGGACCCAATTTCATAAAGGCTTTATTATTATTGTTGTTATTATTATTATTATAAATTGACTTTAGCATTCAGGTAAACTGAGAAGGAAATTAAACTGAATTAGACTTTGAATTAAAAATTGCAATTTATAGAATCAAATGTTTTGTAAATATCTAAACTAAAACAGAGCTTCCTGTTTTCTACTATTCCTAACATCTATAAGAGTGATAAGTCATTTTATTATTATCAGATGTTTTCTCTTATAAATCAAACCTGATTGATCTTAGCCAATTAAACTAGGTAAAATTACTTTCAATCTGGCAGCTAAGATAGACATACACATTTTAATAATCTACTTTTATCAAGGGTATGGGTCTATATGAAAAGCATAAGTGAGGGCTCTTACCTTCCTTTATAATTGGTGTAATCAAAGAATAATTCCATGACAGAGACATTTTTTTTCTTTGGTTCTGTACAGTTATCATAACTTTATATAAATGTGATATATTTTTGAAGGGAATAATTTGCATAATTCTGGAACAATGCAGTCATTTCCAAGACCTTTATTAGTTTTTAGAAATTTTAGTTTTTGATTTATTTCTTGAAGTGTTATAGGTTTTAGTAAGTTAATTTTCTGTAAGGGAGTGATTTTTTATCAGGGATTTATCAATCATAGATATCATATCTGTTTCTTTATACATTACATTTTGATTTAGAGATAAGTAATACATTCTAAAAGCTTCGAAAATGTCTTCAATATCTGTGTATGTATTACTTGTTACTCATTTTTTTTCTTTAATATTATTAATGCTAGATTGAAATTTGATTCTTTTTTGTGATATTTGTTTAAATGCTTAGGAGATCTCAAGTAAAAAGCTATTTTTATTTTTTTCAATTGCTAGTTCAGTTTTATGGGACTCATTAAACATTTTATTAAGGACTTGAAATTCCTCTTTGTTGGAGGCAAGATCACTTTCTCCTTTGTTCCTATTCTCTTTTAATTTTATTTGAATATCTAATAATTCCCTATTCCACTCTGTTAATTTATGTTTGTATGAACATATTGAACAGCTGTAAATATAGGCTTTAAAAGAGCACCAAACCATAACTAGATTAAAATCTGGAGTATTGTTAATGAGCACAAAATTATCTATTTCATTAAGTAACCAGATTTTACATTCTTTTATTTTATTAATATAAGCTGGTATTTTGTAATGTATGACACATTTTTAAAATTCATTTCTTTTTTTAGAGTGAATGCATTACGATCTGAAAATGGGCATATTATTATATTAAAAGTAATTATTTTAGATATGATATGATGAGAAACCAATAATTTATTCATTCTTGCTTAAGAACTAAAGTTATAAAAATAATGTGTAAAATTTAATGAATTAACATCTTTAAAACATTTGAAAAGTGAGTTTCTGGAAGAAACACTAGAAGAGGATTATTCAAATCTAGGTATTTTACCAGATTTGCTCTCTATTTAGAATTATTTAAACCATTAACATTTAAAGACAATATAGTTAAATCCATAGTAATTAAAAAAATTGAATGTAAAATTTAAAAAACTTGAAAGTAATAACATGGTGAAGAGAATAATATGTGTTTATCAATATAAACTTGCAATTATTTTATGGAAAAAATATAAGTATCTCAGTCAAAAGAAAAAGGAACTTACATAAAAAAAATACTTGACAGACTAAATTTGGACATGGAATTTCTGTGATTTCCAGTCTATATGAAAAAAAATCTCCAGACTATCACCAACCCAATGAAAAAAAGTATCATTAATAATTAATAAGCTCTACAGTGAGTTAATATAAAGTGGGGGGGTCCTATCAGTTGGTTGAAACTTCAGCAGTTTGAACACCATATGTTCGAACTGTGAAGTTCAAAAACTGATTATTGCGAAGCCACGGAACACCAAATTCTTTCCCAGGGAAAGAATTCGGTGGTCCATTTCTGTGGCTTCACGTTATTCACCACTATGGTGGAAAGTTACAGGTCAGGTTCAGGTAAGTGTGTGATTGTGTGGACATTAGCATTAGGCCACGGGTTAGGTAAGTAAGTGTTAGGGTGCGGGTGAGGTGGGTGTGCGATAGTGACAGACTTTAGGGTTAGGGTGGGATAGGTGAGTTAGGGTTAGGGCATGGGTCAGGTGAGTGTGCGATAGTGTCGGACCTTAAGGTTAGGGTTTGGGTTAAGGTAAGTGGATACATAGTGTATGTACAGTTTAGTGTAGGGTTAGATGTAGGATTTTAAGTGTATGTGTGTGGATTGCTGTTTTTTTGGTGTGCTTGTTTTGTGTGTGTGTTTTTTGGAAAAGCGATTTTTGTCCCTGGGAAAAAAATCGCTTTTTTAAGCCTTCAATGGTTTTGCACTTTGAGGTTAGAAGTTCGAACATATGGTGTTCGAACTTCTGCCATTTCGACAAAATGATGTAGACTCAAAGTGTGAACTCATATAAAAAAGGGTAAATAGTATGCGTTTTAGAAATGTATATTTATGAGTAAGAGACATGAATTATATAATAACAATTAATTATTAGAATCTAAAATATATAACAAATTGTGTAACACCTTGTATATAAGATAAAAAAATCAATGTGCTGTATATTTAACTAACAAATCACAGATTAAATGTAGCTTAAAAAATAAATAAATCAGTATCCATAGAGTTGTAGAATAATGTTGTTAATATATACTGAATTTTAGATGTGCAAATAGAGAAAATTGAAAATATCTGCATTATGCCCATGTATTTCTCTTTCCTTTCTTTCTCCTTCTCTTCCTCTTTTCTTTTCTCCTTTCTTCTCTGTCTTCTCTATCACTGCTTTTCTTTTTTCTTTCCTTTTTGCTTCTCTTCTCCTTTCCTCCTTCTCTTCCTTCTGCCCCCTTTACTTCTTTCCCTTTCTCTTTAGGTGTTTATGCAACATATACTCTAATAAGGCATTTATTATCTGACATATTCATATAAATAAGAAATATGGACATAAAGACCTCCAATACAATATATTTCAAATAAACAGTGTAACAATTACTGTGATATATAGTAAGATGTAACAAAATACAAGCAAAAGTAGCAATGATTGTCATCCAATGCCAAAACAAAACAGACTTCCATGATACAAAACTCCTGAGCAAGACACCCCCCCAGCACAATAAGAGATCTTGGAGTGTACTGAAGAAGGGCTCAATCAACCCAAAAGCCCTACACACCAAAAGCCCACTCTGCTTCCACACCAAGCAGCAGCCACAGCCCCCTCTGTTTGCACTCCACAAGATCTCTCCATTGAAGCTTATACAGCTGTTTAAAGTTGTTTGTTGTAAACAAGTATACAAGTATAGATTTAACCAGTGTAGACATATAATTGAATGTCCTCTTCTCATAAGAGTTTAAATACATTTTCCTTTTTTTTTTCCTTATTTCATTTTCTTTCTCCAGCAATAAGAACTAAGTTTTCACTATTTCAGTGTTTTTTTTTCTGGCACTTGTGCTCATATTAAAGATGCTGTAAAACATTTAGAAGGTGCAATGAAAAATACTCCCCTCTCTAAAGCCTTTTAATTGCAGTAGTGATGTCTACCATTGGAGATCTTTATTATTCCACCAGAAAATTAACATTTAATATAATGTTATTATTTGTGTTTTTTTTTCTTTTCTAGTCAGATGATTGTTTACTTTATGGGAAATGCAACTGTAGTCTCTCCTGCGGAAGTATTTTATGGAACACAACACTTCCTGTTGCAGCAGTGATGGTAAAGAAAACATGACCAACTTATTAAAAGCAGCTGCATAACACATGAAGTTTTAACAAGGCTTACACATTTAACACTATTCTCTTATTCGCTGTCATGCAACAGAACTAGAGATATCTCCATTGATAGGAACATTGCATCACTTTGCGTAAAAGAAGAAAAGCAGCTTATACATTTCACTTTTATATCATGTCCGATCATGTTCATAATTATCAAGCCATTTTTAAATGGCACATACCTTCAGAACATTGAACATGACAAGTTCAACACAGTCCACTCCACATCTGCTGTAAAACTCCCAACCAAGAACTCCACTGCTAAATAACTGATGACAAAATCCATTTAGTAAAATTCAATCAGATGTAATATGAAAACTTTTTCCAGACTTTCCAGCTTTTATCAGTATCCAGCAACATATCTCTTGATCATTATGCTGTGGAAAGTAGACAGTATAGATAAATTAGTTAGCACAAATGATACTACCACCATTCCAATTTATTATAACAGCGTGAACATCCAGCACCCCATTTAACAAGACCCCACCAATATCTATCTCTAGCAGATAGCTAGATGACAGACAGATGTATAGATAGAGAGAGAGAGAGAGAGAGAGAGAGAGAGAGAGAGATAGACAGACATATATGCAGGGCATTAAAACATTTCAGGTGTTGCACAGTGCATGATCCCTTTACAAAGTTAACTCTTTAACATGAGTAAGTGTGGTCTACTGCATCATAGTCAGAATCACCCAATTCCAATGTGGGAATGCAATAAAGCTTACACAATTTTTTGGGGGGTGTACGCATTGCTTCACAATGCATACATGAGAGAGGATAATTTTAGACAAAGTAGGCATCTGTTAGTGGCACACAAGCACGCACAAACAGGGAAAGTTCCGTGGAATGCAAATTACATTATAAGAAGTTGAATCTTATGCAAATGACCCAGGTGGAGTGAACCAACAAGTAGAATGGCATCTGAGTAGACTCTGTGTCAGTGTCATAGTGTATGTGGACGTTTCCACATACAGGAGTCTACACAGATAGAAGGAGATGTAAAAGTCCACAAATATGGACATAACTCCCCAGAAAATGTTAGATCTCATACATATATGTGCAAAAGGTACATTGTGGATGTCTGAAAAAGGAGGAGAATATGTCAAATAAATTGCTTTTTATAATAATTTTGGCATATATGTGCTATATGCCACAGTATGCAAACATGCGTAACAGAAAAAAAAAAACATTCTTAATATGGTTTTCACAAATATACTGTAGGACCTTGCGTCAGGTCCATGCAATGGTCCATATATGCTGTCACCAAGCTCACACCGTTATAAACCATGTAGAATCTAGGCTGTCAGTATGGATATGTATACAAATAATGTGAATTTCCTGAAATGATAAAAGGAGCAACGATGTCCACATATCCCCTTCCTGTAGGCTACTACATGATGTTGATGTTCCCAGAAGATGTGGATGACATCAGGGAGGTGTGTTTTATTAATTTTAGGATTTTTTTTGTTCCTAGCCACACGTGTTTGCACAGTGTACTGCATAGTTTAGCATGTTCATATGGACAGACTACCAACATGACAGTGAACACATAGACAGCAATCAATTAAAACTGGATATATTCAATAAATATCTTTGACTTTTGTATATGCTATGCTGCACACTGTGGCACATAGAGGCACACTGCACACTAAAGTAGGGCCTTTAAATAATGTTAATTATATCCTGGGCAGGCGAACTGCATCATCATTATCCAATCCCACATGGTGGACCTAAAGCAGAGCTGTATAAAATATGCATACACCCTACATTATGGTTTTCCCTCAATACTCGAGGCCATTGGAGTAGAGACTTGGGAATTTTAACTGGGATAATGTTAGGGGCTGCTGAAGGTCTCCTACATCTGTATGTGCTAGATGCTGAAGTCAGTGCTGCTGGTGCTGCTGACAATAGGCCTAGGCCATGAAGGAGAAGAGTGTTTAGGCTCAGAGTAACCTTCCAAGAGCTACATGAGCTGGACATTGTAGAGTGCTAGAAGGTGGACAGAGACATAGTACAAGAATTCAATGAGCTCTGCCACTCTCAATTCAGAGTCAGAGCTAACAGAGGGGAACCCATCCCAGTGGAGACAAAGGTATGTGTAGCCCTTAATATACTAACTACAGGCATTTTCAAAGACCAACTGGGGACATGATGGGGGGGGGGGTCACAGGCATCCACATCCAGTTCCTGTATGCTATGCCTCTGCATGCCAGTGAGCATATATATTTTCCCCTAACCCCTGAGGTGAGAGCCTGCAATATGTACTACACTGAAGTACTGGGTGCCATAGATTGCACACCTGTACACAGCAAGGCACCACCTGGTGAGCAGGGTACAATCCATGTTAACCACAATGGGGACCACACCATCAACTGCCAGGTCATGTGCAATGCCCAAGGGATTATCCTGAATGTGTGTGCTGGCAACACCAGCAGTTATTATGACTCCCATATCTGACACATATCACAGCTACATCAGATGTTTGCTAGCGGGCACATCCAACAGGGCTATTTACTGGGGGATGCTGGCTAAACCCTGGAATCTTGGATGATGACACCCATCAGAAATATATATACACCCACAGAAGGATGACATAATGAGGCACCCGCACAAACTAGGAACATCATAGAGTGTGTGTTTGGGCTTCTGAAGTCACTGTTCCAGTGCCTTGATATATCTGCTGGAGCCCTGAAGTATAATCCAGCCACATATGCACAGATATTCACAGTATGTGCTATGCTACACAGTTTAATCCTGTGGAAGCAGCCACAACAGGATCACAAAAGGGAAGGGATTCACAGCACCCAACCAGTGCCTAGGTCACCACAGTCACAGTCACAGGATAACTCAAAGGAATTATGCCCTGCTGATGTCCATGTAGGCAGATGTAGATATGCCCAGTACACCCTGGCTTTGGCTAAGAGACAACCCATAGCACATTCACTGATAAACTAAGAACCTAGGGACTAATGCTTTACTCCTACTCATATACAGAGTGAAGTGCAGCAGTGTAAAAACAGGGACAGATGTCATATTGTGCAATACACAAAATCCTGGACTGAAGTACAGCTAGGTGTGGGCCGGAGTCAGTATATAACTAGCCAAAACTCCCACTGGGCATGCTCATACACTTAGTTAAGCTGAGCACAAATCTGTTGCTTCTCGCACAATGACTTTTATATTATACCATGACCCCCCCCAAAAAACGTACACGCTGATTGGCCAGCGTGCACATTGTAAATCGAGTTATACTAATGGAAAAAGGTCCGGTCGCCCGGACTTTTTTCCATTAGTATAACTCTACTTTTAAAACACTGTCTCGCTATGTTAAATGGGTTTAACACAGCGAGACAGCTTTAAAATAAGCAACAGAGATCTCCGTTGCTTATTTTAAAGCTGTCTCGCAAAGCTAAACCCATTTAACATAGCGAGACAGGTTAAAAAGCAACGGAGAAAGCAAGATCTCCGTTGCTTTTTACTGTTCGCTATGTTAAATGGGTTTAACATAGCGAGACAGTTTTAAAATAACACGGACATCTCCGTTGCTTATTTTAAAACTGTCTCGTTATGTTAAACCCATTTAACATAGCGAAAACAGTAAAAAGCAACGGAGATCTTGCTTTCTCCAGCTTTTGCTCAACTCTGATGTACTGCGCAGGCGCGCAGTACATCAGAACTGCCGGATGCCAGACATCTGCGGAAGGGCAGTAAACAGGCATTATACTATGCCATTATTTAAGAAAAGTAATAGTTTCTTTTCTTAAATAATGTCATATAACAGCAATAACCACTTCTGGGTGTGGTAATGCTGTATTTACCCAGTTGGCTTTGTTTTGTCGAGGGTGGCGCCAACCGTGGGTAAATCAGCATTACCCACACAGGCGGGTTATTGCTATAATATATGTGTGTGTGTGTGTGTGTGTGTGTGTGTGTGTGTGTGTGTGTGTGTGTGTGTGTGTGTGTGTGTGTGTGTGTGTGTGTGTGTGTGTGTGTGTGTGTGTGTGTGTGTGTGTGTGTGTGTGTGTGTATATATATATATATATATATATATATATATATATATATATATATATATATATATATATATATATATATATATATATATATATATATATATATATATATATATATATATATATATACATAAATATATATATAAATATATATATATATATATATATATATATATATATATCTATATATATATCTATATATATATATATCTATATATATATATATATATATATATATATATATATATATATATTTATATATATATATATATATATATATATATATATATATATATATATATATATATATATATATATATATATATATATATATATATATATATATATATATATATATATATATATATATATATGCATACACATGTACATCTCTGTCTCTCACCATATATATAGATAACACATATGTATATCAGATGCACACACACACACACACACACACACACACACACACACACACACACACACACACACACACACACACACACACACACACACACACACACACACACACACACACACACATATATATGTGTGTGTGTGTGTGTGTGTGTGTGTGTGTGTGTGTGTGTGTGTGTGTGTGTGTGTGTGTATAGTATAGTATATGTATTGTGTGTATGTCTGTATTACCCAACATACCCAGACTGTGGTGATTAAAGCTACACTATGACACATATATAATGTTGTTCAAAGGACCAAAAGTAAGGGATAAACAGTAGATAGCGCAATTGTTTACAGCCTCCTGTGCCTGCTGGATGTCAGCACACATATACAAGCAAGTTAACAGGTTGTGCAATGTATAATGTTGTGTACTCACGCATTGATAGAGCATATTTTTTCTGGCTGCAGACTTGCCCATCCAAATGCAAACAGACACATATGGCCAAAATTACTACTTTTTCCACCTAGGTGTGTACTAGGCTAATGGCCCTGGGGCCCTTACAAGCCTACAAATAGGATTACCCTGGCATCATGCCACCCAACCTTAGTTCCAAGTGCCTCTGTCAAGTAGAGCCACTGGATGTATCCCAGGGTGAATTTTCTGTTTCTCATCTACTCAATGTATATGTACCAATACCCAAGCAAGGGCTCCAGCCTTGGACGCTCAGATTTAGAGTCTAACCTTCTACCAAGTGAGCTACCTCATACTACTGGCTCGGATAAAAATACAGTTGTCTGACTGCTAGGCTACTAGATGCAGATGACAGTAACAATCAATGTCACTCTGCAGGCCACACACATTGCTCAACACAGGTCTTACACATGTCTCTACAAGTAGTTTGCCTGCAGTCATTTATAAAGCAGACTTAAGCCATGGTGCATGCATTAAGCACTGTGATTTGTAGAGTGTAAGACTAGATAAGTATGTGCTCTCATCTCATTCCAGCACACTTGTGTTTATGTGTGCATGTGGATCTCCCATTGGCTTCCAAACTGTAATGGATATGCACATTTTGGCCCCTGCATATGATGCAGGTCTCCAAACTCCTGTCTTATACAAGGCCTGCAGATATCATGTACCATAAAACTACCAGCAGCCACCTTAATTTCAGACTTAAGATGTGGTGTGTGCATTAAGTACTATAATCTGTAGTGTGTAGGACTAGAGAGGCAGGGGTTCTAATCTCACTCCAGCCCACTTGCTATGCTTGTGTGTGTATGCACATTTCCCTACAAAACAAATATGATTACCAAACTGACTTAGAAAGAGGAAAGGTTTCACACTATTTTGTGCATATCAGGTGATGCAGGCCTCACAATTTCTGTCCTCCACAAGGCCTTCTTATTTTTTCTAGCATAAGAGTACATAAAAACATGTTAATGTCAGACTTGAGGCATGGCTTGTGTGCTATGTACTGTGTGTAAAACTAGATAGGTAGGATTCTAATCTCATTGTAGCCAATGTGGAGTGTGTGTGTGTGTGCATGCAGTGTTCTATAAACATTAATTGGTAATTATTCCATTCCCACTGTAGCCAAGTTAGTGTGTGTGTGGATGTCAGTCAGACCTTTTTGCATCAGCCTATGGGATCATAGGATCTTTGGTCTTTACTAGGCTAATGGTTCTAGTGCCATTATAATCCTAGCCAAGTAATTACCCTTATTTACATGATCAGCAATTATTACCCCTGTCCAAGGTTAACGTATGGTTGCCCATACTATCATACAGATTGCATCTGAAGAGGGCCAATGAGGTGTACTGTTTGACATTAAGTTGGACTCTGTTGCAAAGGTTTACTAAACCCTGATAAACGTATCTCTCCCTTCAGCATGTTTTATTGATATCACATACCAGGTTATGGTTCTTACAATGAGTAACCCATGTACCATTTGACTCTCAGATATACAGCATTACCAGTAAAGCAGGGTCACTGATTGCATCTTATGTAAAGCAGAGATCACCTCTGAGTAGTCTGTATGACACAGACTAAAGTTATAGGGATTTCAAATGATCCACATAGAACAGATGCTGAAGACTTGAATTTCCTTTGTAAGTGGTCTCTGTAATTGTCACTGGTGCATGGAAATGTACATAACAAAATGGCCATTGCACTCACATATTGGCCTGATGATAGAAGAGTACATGGAGGTTATAACTACTTCATATTCAGATGACAGTGCCCTCAGTTATGACATGAGTAAGATATAATGGCCTTCTTACCACTGTGGGGACATGGTTATCTATGGTAAGGTAGGTGTAAATCTGTGTGCCCAGGTCTCTCACCCTGAATATGTACTTAAGGTGTTGCTATTGATGTGCTAAGTAGCAGAGACATTGCTGGCACCGAAAGGAATTATGCGACATATATTTGCATGGAGTTTAATTCCATGATTGTGCAACAATCATTTGGGCATGTATGGCCCTCTTGTAGGATGTTGATATAATTTGAAGAGTTTATGACCACTCCCAGTTTGCAGGCAACAGAAAACCTTGCAGCCACAGGCATTCACTTTGTGTTTTTATGTTGGATAAATGGATTTCAAACCTTAGAGGACTCAGGACTGAACCCTGTGGAACACCACTAGTAACAACTCTGCTATTGGAGATGGATAACCCTATTCTGACTATATGAGTGCTATCAGTGAGCCAGTTAGTGATCCCTCTAATGATATTACTGTTAATGGCTAGCTTGGTGTGTTTGTCAATGATGCTTGAGTGAAGGATAGTGGCAAATGACTTGGTGAAGTCCAGGTGGTTGTATGCACAGATGTCTCCTCATCTAGGTCAGTGACTGCCTCATAGATGTCCACCAGGTTTAACAAGTGTGTTCTCCCTATCACAGATCCAAACAGTGTAGGGTCAAGTGTTTTTAGATTGACTATATCTTTGTGATACAGTCCATGATGAATTGCCCCATGGACTTACAGATATGGCTAGTCAGGTTAATAGGTCTATAACTCCTGTTGTCAATGGACACATAACCTCTGTGCAAGGGTATAACAGTGGACAATTTCCAGGCAGCTGGGATGCAGTCAGTGGTTACACTATGATTGCAAAGAGTTTCCAATGGTGTTGGTAATCCATTTTGTATACCATGTAGAATGCAGGCTAGGATGTTAGCAGGTACAATAGATGCTGTGCTTGTCACCTTAGAGAGGCCATTTAGCACCTGCTCTTTAAAGATACAAAGTATGGGACAGATTGTAGGGATGTCATGGTGTACGTGTAATGGGGGCAGGGGAGTGTAGTTGTCACAGACCCTGTCAGTCAACAGGTTAGCTATGTCTACAGGCTCATTATATGTGGTAGCATTATGTACGAGTTTGTCAACAATGTGTGCATTTCCTTTTACATTACACATGTAACTACACAGTGCCTTGTGGTTGTCCTTTTGATGGAGGCTAATGCTGCCCCATACTTTCTTTTGGAGGAGTTCACAACAACACTTATTTGCTTGTTTAAGCTGAGGAGAGAGTGCCATCATTTTAGGGGGCTCCCTCCCTCCTAATGTGAGACACCAATGTCTACCTCTTATTGTAAAGCCTGGTAATGGCAGTTGTCCACCAGGCAGGCTTGCAGTGCCATGAGAAGCTTGTTTTGCCCTTGTCATGTACAGGTGGGACAATGCAGTTGTGCAGGTGCTTGTATAAAGCATTGGTGTAGAGCTTGTCATAGTTGCCTGTTCCATCTGAGGAGTGTGGTGCAGTCAAGCTACTTATACCATCCCATAGTAGGTTGTAATCTGCCTTGTTCAACTTTATTACTTTATATGCTGTAGGGGGGGTGTCAGGTGTGATACATACTTTGAATGAGACCAATTTGTGGTCAGATCTCAATAGGGAGAACCTGATAGTGGAGAATCTACAGTGGGCACCCATATTGGTAAGCACCCAATCCAGTATGTTGTCTTCTCTTGTGTGGATGTCAACCTACTGGTCCAGAGCATTGTAGTTAAGGAATTCAACTAATCTCTAGGCAAGTGAGTTTGAGCAAAATAATTTACCCAGTTGGTAGGTAAGGTCAACCAAAACCATCTTGTTTTGATATATCTTGATAGACTCAAGCAGATCCATTTAAGCACAGTGGATATCCTGATTCATTGAGTTGCTTCTGTAGCTGACAATGGCTTTATTAGGTGTCCTACAAACAGGCAGTAGAACCTGCAGTTTTTCCAGGGAATCATACTGTCTAACCAATCTTGATGTGTATCTTTCGTTAATGAATATGGCTACACCACCTCCATTACTTTGCATGCCTTAAGTCTGAGGTCTGAACATGTGGAAGGAGGTGTAGCCTGGTAAGGCTGTGTTGTTCTCCACAGCCTTAACTCAGGTGTCTGTGACAGCACAAATGTCTGCATCTTCCAAGGTGGGGACAGCTTCCACTGAGTGGAGTTTAGTGGTGACATTCTTAGTGTTTAGCAGTATAACCACGATGTTGTTTTGTCATTGGAAAGTTTTTCCTTGTGACATGGCCTAAAAGGGACTCTATTGGGGTGGCTATAGCCTTGGTAGAGGAAGACCATCTCTGGCAAAGCACAGAGGTTTGTTGAGCAGGTAATCGCAGGCCAACAGATAGTGGATCTCCTTACAATGACACTGCACACTATGACAATTATTGAAGTCAATAATTTTCTGTTTGTATGGAGCCATCATCCTAGGTGACGGTAAATGCAGCTCAAAACCAAGGGCATACCTGCCTGAGACACAGAGTCTGTCAGCCCAGTCATGTCTCTACATAGAGTCAGGACAGGTATGCCTCAAGTCGTACACACCAACAAGAACTATGGTGTAGTCATAACAGTACCTGATGTTGACAGACTTGAGTGCGTGTGTGATATGGCATATCCTGGCACCTCACAGAAAGCTGACAGCGACCTTTCCCTTATGTAGCCCTATGAGAGGCACATCAATGTGTCTCATTATGTAATCACCTATGAGTAATACATTTGATTTTGTGTTGTACCTTAGGTGTTTCACTGGTGAGACAGTGGTGCATGAGCTATTATGTGCACTGTGTTCTGCAGAGATATGATTATGTGTAGTGGACTTGTGTATGGGTTTCTAAGGTGTCTGGTGTTACTTATATGTCTGGTAAAGAGCTCCACACATGTAGGTATGTGTGATGTGGGTTTGGGTGGGATAGGATGTGCTCCTAGGCATTTCTCTGACTGACTAAATATGCAAAAGTTTGCAAATTAGGAACTATCACTGAATCCCATACTGACTCCACAGTTATCCAGGATGGGCTGACAAAGACATTCAGTTATTGTCAGAGCCATGGACTAACAGTAAATGTCAAGGAATGCACAATACTATCCCTTGGGAAGTCATCCACCCCTGGTGACTAATGTATTGACTGCACACCTCCAACAGTTGACCCATTAGTCAGGGACTTACGGATACATAGATAGTAATCTAGCCTCTGATTGTCATGGGTTGTTAATATTTGGGGATGCATTCTATGTTACACAACCTATAAACAATGTATGACATGTAAATCCAAGACAGTCTTTGTTACACTGCATTCAGCATTCAGCAAACCTACCATTGAGTGCAATGCCTCCTTTGGTATGTAACTAACCAGGCATATCTGACAAATGTCACATTCACAGAGGTCCCACAGTAAATTGATACACCGTATACACAACATGCCCTATGCAGACTGCGTCAAGCCCATAACTGTGTATTCTGTCTCTGATATGCTTTGTAAGGGAGGTGTATGCCTGCCATCAGGGAGGTGTCAGACCCCACTGTGTACCTCTTGCATATCCAAGAATGGACTATCACGAGAATTACCTCTCCTCCACACCTACACCTTGACTGTGGTATAAATAGGATATGCTGGACTGACAGGTATGTAGCCCAGACACTACACCCAATATGTAATTTGGAGCACAGATTCATCCTAATCAAATCATGTGCAAGTTACACAACAGGATGGGGAACATGACAATTATAATTGTTTTAGGAAAAATGTCTCTTATGGACACAGGGTAACTGTGGATGGTTCACCTCACACACCCCAACTTGTCCATGTGTCAGCTCCCAAAACCCTGCATACACATATCAAGGATATCAGACCTTGTCAGAGTTTAGGGCTGCATGGCTATGATGAAAGATTTGTTTGTTTTTGTTAGCCTGTTGTACACATATGAACCCATGGAGCCATGCAACTATAGTGTTTTACCTTTCTGATGATATATTTCTTCTGTGCTGTCAATCAATCCTGTGCTCTGATGTTGATGGGTTTATTGTAGATGTGAAACCATAGGTATATCCTGCACAATCCTGAAAGTAAAATGTAAACAGTGCCATGAGACACCTTTCATTGTGTGACTTCACAGTCATTACAACAGCATCCAATGTAACGTATACAACATAGTGTGGTTTACACATTACATATGGCAGCATTCAAACTATGTAACTGACCAGTACAAGTAGCATGTCAAAAGCAACACAGGATGAAACAAATACATATTAATTTAGATAGTGACCCTGTGCATCAGATACATAGCTTCATTTCCCTGCATAGATGACAATGATGACAGGGATGTGGCCCAGGTATCATCAATTGCACAGGGTGTTCTATGGGGTTGCAGGAGGCCTAGGCTGACACAATAGGTTGACAAGCATGTGTGTGAGGCAGAAAGTGGAGCAGGCAAGATGGATCATGTAAATGCGGCATGTTTGTCTGTAGGTGACCTGAGTGTGACAGTGGTATGAGTGTCTGCATGAACACAGCCAAGCTCAGTGCTAGCCCTACATGAATATACATTGGACAGCTTTGAGTTGTACATGTTAGAGTTGAGAGTTCATCATCTTCACCCCTGAACATGAGAACTGGCTCTCCCAGAAGTTGCATTGGCACCTCCATGCCCAAGGTTAGATGCTGGGCTACTACATGAGAGTGACTGCTGTCTGCTGTGACCGTTCTTCTACAGGACCACAAAGGACCATGAGCCCATGGCTTACCACATATTGGTGTAGACAACACACTCCCCTCTGGAGTGCTGGATGTACAGCCACTATGGCAGTGTGACTGTGCATGGACAGATGGACTCTCAGCAGATGTAGTTGCTGACCTACATCCACGAGTCCGCTGCACAACTCCAACCAGACTTTCTATCACAATGTGCATTCCAAGGCAGATAGTGTGTGATCTCTCTCTCAGACCAAGGTCTTTCCACTGCATCAGTCAACTGATCCAGGGTATCAGCAGCAACGTGGTGGAGGCAGTCACGGATGTCATACTGTTCTGCGTCTATAACCCTGAGCATTTATCTGGAGTTCCTTTCAGAAAGTGCCTGTCCCTCCATGACAGCCCTAAACATACACTGAGTGACACGTGATGAGACACCTGCAACAGGTGGTGGAGGGAAGCAGGCCTCCTATAAGCACCCCCTACCAATCCGCCTGTGTGGAACCTCCCCAACTGTTTGGCTATGGCCAGTGTCAACACTCACTGCAGCTACAGTAGCCACACTTCCCTGTTCAATGTCCCCACCCTCCGACTGGCCAATATCTGTGGGTATGCATAGGCATACTGACTGTGTATGGTGAAAATGAGGGCAGACAAGAGCTGTAAACCTCTGTGACCGATTCAGCCTCTGCAACCCCCAGCTGTGCCTCACTTTAGTCACCATCATCATCAGAGTCTGAAGAGACACTGACTTCAGGTTGTGAAGTGGCAAAGACCAACATCCCAGTTCACCTGTGATATAAAGGGGAAGGCATCATGTTAATACCTGCACTACAATGATCTGCAGTACTATGTTTCAATATATGTTAAGCTGTATACACTGCTGTCACTATTATAGACTTGTACAACCCACAATCTGAGATAGTAGGACACGAGGTCATTAATTTCTAACCAAATTGGTAAGTATTCAAACTAACAGCTCTTTCAACTGGACTCTCATGAGCAATACCTAAATTATGTACACTGTTGACATTCTGCAGAACTCTGCGCAGTTTACAGGTATGGCCATCTGAAAAGTCTTGACAATACTTTGAAATCAATCACTGTGGTCACACCTACAAGGCCTAGGTATGACCCTAAAGTGTGCACAAAAAAGAAGGTCCCCTGCACGTGAGCAATTGCCAGGCTCCACACACCATAACAATAAAAACCACAAAGAGCCAGCAAAAGAGACTTCAAAAATATTCTGTATTCACAAATACATACAGCAAACAAACCGGTTTTGTCTGGAAAAACACAGCCTTCCTCAGTGTATAGAAGCAACACACAAAAAAATGCTGTTTAAATACTATAAAGCCAATTCCCATTGGTTGAACATTCATAAATATTCATTAAGTCCAGGTGGGAATAAACCCCCTAACTTAATGATCCACTTTTTTTCTTTGTTATTTAATATATTATGCCATTCATTTTTATTCATACGATTCCGATGAATAACATCAATAACCATAAACATAAACTCAGCAGTGGGGTGCATTACTTGATGTTTATATAAAGCATTTGTTATTTTTTTATGTTTAATATTGCTCATATGTTCTGAGATCCGTGATCTTAATGGGCGAGACGTCTGCCCTATATAGAATGCTCCACACTGGCAAGTAGCAAGGTAGACAACCCAATCATTGCTACAATTGGCAAAAAAGCCTAAATCATACACCCAGGAGCAATTTCTACTAGAGAAAGCCTTAGATGTAGTGACATGTTTACAATTCGAACAATGACCACATGGAAAACATCCATATAAAGCTTTGCCTGACAAAGTAGTCTGTTTATGTAAAGATTGTTTATTATCACAACACTTATAATGATTGAAATAGGATTTCAAATTTTTTCCATTTCTGTATGAAAAAATACATCTATCCGGAATCAAATTGACAATATTGTGATCAGATTGGAGAATATTCCAGTTCCTATGAACACTATCCAGCAGGCAGTCAGTGTTACGAGCATAGGTAGTAACAAATCTAAGTGTTGTTGATGTAGTCACAGTATGGTCCCTGTATTGAAGTAAGTCTGATCTGTCCATATTGTGTACCTGGTTTTTGGCCATGGTAATATTACCAACCTTGTATCCCCGTTGTTTAAACCTATCCGTTAGATCTCTTTCATTAAAACCAAATGTATGTGGCTTAGAACAAATGCGTTTGGCCCTTATAAACTGAGATTTAGGAATGTTCCTAGTGATATGTGGTGGGTGGTAGCTGGAAGCATGCAGAAGTGAATTATATTGTGGGAACTTTCTATACATTTCACTATCCAAAGTGCCATCAGGCAACTTATGTATGAGAACATCCAGAAATGTAATGTTCTTTTTATCATGATGCTCAGTGAATGTCAGTCCCCATTCATTGTTGTTAAGATATAAAACAAAATCAGCAAGTCCAGATTCAGTTCCCCTCCAAACCAACCACACATCATCTAGGTAACGTCTCCATATGTCCATATCAGATAGAAAAGTGTTTCTGAAGGCATCATAAATAATCATGGACTCAACATAAGCCATGAAAAGGTCAGCATATATGGGGGCAAAAGAAGCCCCCATAGCTGTACCTTTAGTTTGCCAGAAACACAGAACTTTATAGTAAAATACATTACATGTGACGACATATCTGGCCATGTCTATCAAAAAGGAATTGAACAGTGGAGAATACAATTTGGTAACTTCTAACCAATGTGCCAAGGCTTTTAATCCTGCCTGATGTGGTATATTCGTGTAAAGTGCACTCACATCTAATGTACATAGAAGCCAATCAGCCTCAAGTTGTGTGTCTGATATTATTTGCAGAAAGTTCGTAGTATCCTTTAACCTAGATCTAATAGATGGTAATAAGGGTTTTAAATATTTGGTCAGAAACATAGACAGCGGCTCTATAACATAGCCCTTTCCAGATACTATAGGTCTGCCCGGAGGATTGGTAACATTCTTGTGAATTTTAGGTAAAAAATAGATATATTGTGCATGGGGATCCACTATTGACAAATGTTGAAAAAAAAATCAAGATCCATTGGGAATGAGATTCCCATTGGATCTTGATTGATTTTTTTTTGAAAATGTATTATATAGGGAGGAGAAACACATTTCATTGCTCTGAAGAAGCCTGCAGTTAGCAGATGGAAGCACTTAACCCATGTGTAACATAGTTTTAACCCTCAGGGATTCATTTTTATTTGTTTTCTATTAAAAGTGATTTTTGAAAGTAAGTATTTGCAGTGAGCTACAGTCCTACTTAGCGTATATTTGGTATATATTTTTGGTTATTTGGTCGCATATACGCTTTACAACTTGGTATTTAAAAATATATTGTTCTTATCAGTGGCAGTGGAATGGCCTCTTCCTATTCCTGACAGTCCTGAAAAACATTTGAGGGTGAAGTAATGTAAGCAGCACCACATACTACGGTATAAAACTGGTACTACTTTCAAATATTACCCATTTACAGCAGCCGCTATTTTAAAAGGTATATGGGTCAAAATCTTTGCATGAGCTTAAAACTGCAAGTAACCTAATTCTCCCCTCCCCATAAAACACCTGGCACCCACATAAAACTATGTACACCATGACATGCTAATTATTACAGTATTCCAATGCTGATTCAACTAAACATATCTGGATGTTTCTCTTGGCTGGAAATGGTCACACCTGCATCCACAACATATCATGTGATGGAAGCCTGGGAGCTGTCCTCTTTGCAAAGTTTACCAGCAATTCCATAGTGGCTGAGAGAGGTTGTTCTGCTGCAGACCCACCACCAGTGAACTGACAATCCTTGGCCACTTCCCTTACCCCTTTGCGTGCCGAGTGGATCATGTCTGTGGCATGGTCTCACACCTGTTCATATGTGCGATTCTGATGGCTCACAGCATTTATGTTATGGACCAGTTCATCCCACAAGGCTTGTCACTCTTTCCTATTTGCCCTCCCTCTGGACAGCAGGACTTGGTAGTCCTGTCTTAATGCTTCAATGTTGAGGTTGTTTTCAGCCTCAGTGAAAGTTGGGCAATGTCTGGTATGCATGTTACCACTTGAAATACAAAATAATGAGAACACATGTCAGAATCACATACATGGGTGTGCAGTATGTACAGATACAGCAATTAAAGAAGGCTATCAATATTCCCCCTCTTGATTACACATCTCATATGCAACTGTGTGTCAATCATACAAAGACTGTGGATGCAACTAGGATAGTGGCAATAGTGACCTACACCTTCCTGTGCCATGGCAGATATTCACATATAATCAGACACCCAACATAGGTGTCCACTTGTAGTGTGACCCATAGCAGGAAAGCCCCATCCTCCCATAACATATGTATATAGTACAATGCCAAAAAATAACTGTGGAGTATTACAACTGCCAAGAAAGGCAGTATCCAGGAGACCTGTGTCCCTAGTTAACAGATAGCTTTAAACCCTTGCTGTAGTTTACATCCTCTGTAGGTGCTACATAGCTGCAGATCAATGGCGTGTCACCTGTGCAGTTCTAAGAAAGTCTTACTGATGTAATCCCCAATCCCCATATTTATATTAAAACTTATGCATCATGTTGAAAACATGTGGAGGACAACAACACTTATGAGTAACGGAGTGACCAGTGGCAGATTTTGTGTACAACCAGAGCCTGATTGAGGGAACCCATCCCACAGGAAATTGAGGTATGTGTCTAAGGTAAGCCTGTTAGCCATAGGTATCATTAACAGAGTAAAAAGCAACATGTTTGTTGTATCCTTAAACAAGGTAGGGGGTACATTTACCATTAGGTCAACCATTTAGACAACTGCCAAGCCATGTGTTATGTTATGGTAGTCTTCTGAAGTATGCATGCTGGCAACCCTTGTTTCTAGCACAATCTCCATATGTGCATGTTACTTGTGCAGCTGTACTAATCTGGACTTAGACCCAGGATCATGTGAACCAAACATTAATGTTGTCAAAGAATTTAACAAGCTGAGCTACTGAGTCATTGCTAGATCAGGTGTATTTTTCAACACATAGTTGCACACCTCCACACTGTTACATACCTAGTTTACTTCCATTATCCTGTGTATGGCTTTATTAGGGATGTATTTCTCCACCAGAGTCCCAGTTAAACATATTTTCCACTAATGCTTTAGCAGGTGTATTTTTAAATGTTGCAGATATAATTGCACAGTTATGTCCTGTTAGAGACCTCAGTAACATCCATTATTATGTGTCTGGATTAATAATGATATCTATACCAGAATTCAAGTTACATTCCCATTTTTGTATCACTCTTTTACCAAATTTGCACGATGCAGCATGATGCGCAGCATTGCTTAAACACGCTTAATGATGGGAAGATGGCAGTTATGTTTTGCGTAAAACACCTATGCTAATTTACAGCTGTGTGGCTTGCCAGGCTGATGCACTGGTTTGCAGGTGCAATGGTCCTGGGTTTGAAATAGGGTGCAGGTATACTTTTTGAACGTGATTAATGTTTTTTTTTCATAAACATATATATCAATATAACACCATTTAGCTGAGCTTAGTGACACTGCATGTTGTGCAGCACCATGCAAAAAATCTTTAAAGAAATGAAAAAAGGGGAGATAGGACAGTGGTGAAATGGGGTACAAGCAGGGGGAAAACATAGTGAAAGGCAGGGAGGTATGTGCAGGAAGAGTGTAACAAAGAACCATAGCTATCCATTTCTTGCACAGCAACAGCTGTGCACTTTAACAGATTTTTTAGCTGAATTTGGACTGTCACCCCCAGAGAAAGTGGGGTGAGGACAACATAAGTGCATTGTCAAGCCAATTGGACCAAATTAAGTGTGTCCAGTGGACACATGTGAGAAGTGGAGAGCTATGTATGGGACAATATTTTTTTGGGGGGACAGGTTCCTATATTTTTTAATTTTTTAAGGTGAAAGTGTAATGTTGGGGAATGGACATAGGTACATGTGGGGGAGGTAAGGTGGGAAGATGAGGAAGTTTTTGCAGAGAGATAAGACAGACAAGACAACAGACAGGGTTGGTGTGTGACACAAGAGGGGGGTGAACACCTTGGTTGGGGAGGGTGTTGTGGATTCCCTATCCCATGGATGTCAGACACGGTTGCAGTGTGAGTCAAGTCCTCACCCATGGGACTATCAGTGCTGTACCTTCACTGCTCCTGTGGAGGCAGTGGTTGACACTGGCTTGTGAGGTAAGGCTGCTCCACCAGGATGGATAGCATGCTCTCCATCCATGTAGGCGTGCAGCGAGAGTTTGGTACATCAGCCCATGAACTATGCCTTGCAGTTCCTCACGGGAGACACAATCACCCTCTCTACTTCCACTCCCAGAGGGGGGACCAACATCCAGCCTGTGGAACAGAACTATCTGACAGCCAAGGTAGTGCAGGGGCAGCAGAGGAGGTGCCACCAGGCTGCAGCCCAGATGTGCTGGGCTCCAATACCATGGCCAGGGGAGCCAAGGTAGGTGAATTGCCTGGAACTGGCCTAGCTTGTCACACTGAAGTAAATTAAATATAAACATATGGTAAAAATAAGCATAACCAAATATTAACATAATAGAAGATAATAATAATACAAAGCAATAACCAGCAACACCAGAAAATAAATGACACTGAGCGTTAATAAAACAAATAATATCAAGAAATGAAAATAAAATAAGCCCAGTGACAACCTCTGGCAGTTAGCAACACTCACCATACGAAAGTCTATTCAGACCAAAGTCAAGCTGTCTTTGTTGTCCAAACAAATAAACAGTTGATGGAAACCTTGAACATAATAAAACCTTTTATTCAGTAGCAATAAAACAGTTAAGCGCTTTCACCAAAGTGGCTCAAACCTCAAAGATACAGACTAAATGAGTAAACGCCCTATATATATAGGTAAATGGCTCTGCATAATAATGACATCACAATTATTTAACAAGCAATTACAATAATTAACTATTAAGTATATTTGCATATTTTCATTAATACATTTCAACTAAGAACTGCATTTATAGCAAATTACTGTTTAAGAATGCATAGATGAGAATGCACAAATAAAAATAAAAAATGCATATATATATATATATATATATATATATATATATATATATATATATATATATATATATAAACATATATGAGCAAACACAGATAAAACACAGTATAAATAAATAAATATTCCTGAATAAACTAATGAATAATGGCATTAGTGAACCTTACCATTATAAAATAAATAACATATATATAAGAAATGTGTATGCAAAAAAGAAGATATATATATATATATATATATATATATATATATATATATATATATATATATATAAAACCTAAGAATATATATATATATATTTCACTTAAAAGCGAGCCTCCTATTTTTAAGAGCTGGTTTAATAGGAATCTTCTCATTTAAACCAGGGTGTAGGTGTGCTTGTAGTCTGATAATCCAGTTTGTTTCATTCCTCTCAGTAAAATTCCTAACATCTCCACCTCTCAGACTGGGTGAGTTAACATATATGACCATAAACTTAAATTAATGTGAATCATCAGTGGCTAAAATGTGTTTGGAGAGAGCATTAATATTAGACTTAATTCGTATCTGGTACAAATGCTCTCTCATCCTGTCTCTAAGTCTCCTATTGGTTTTACCAACATAAAAGGCAGAGCAGGAAGAACAGAGAGCAAGATAAACAACATGCTCCGTATTACAATCAGCTGAAGTATCAAAACTGTATATTTTGGAAGTAGTAGGATGTACAAAGAGGTTGGAATCACAAATATGGGAACAAAAATTACAATTATGACAAGGCCTAGTCACTGGATGTGACTTATACTCAAATGGACATATATTATTGGATTTTGTAGGTAAGCAACCACAGTTTCTATTTAAAAACAAGAAAAATGTATTCAGACTTTTATGCCATTCCAGCTGATTGTAATAAGGAGCATGTTGTTTATCCTGTGACTCTTAATCTGGGTAGACTCCAACATTAACTGATGTTTGGAAGCTATGCTATACAGTACTGCATGCTTACTTGCTTTAACTTACTTTTCCATTTTCCATTTCAGGTAGGCAGTGACACATTAATAAAGTTGTAAGATGTCCCAGGTATATCATACCTGACTGTTAAGACTGCAAACAGCAACGTTAAGCTGTTATGATAACTAATAAATTAGAAGATGCAAGAATTTTTTTCACAATATCTTTGAAAGGTATGAGAGCAGTTCAATATGGGAAAAGAGCCTTCTGGGTAAAGTCAGGAGAAACACTAGAATAACACCGAGGAGTATTTTAGAAATGTGATTCAGAGTATCTTAAAAAATTAATAGAGCAACAAGTCTATCATCACAGTGCAGTTTCTCTGCAATAAGATGTATGGAACTCTAATGTCCATCAATAATCGTCTGTGATTTTCAGGGCCTGGAAAAACAAACGCGATACTGGATATGGTGTGTGTGTGTGTGTGTGTGTGTGTGTGTGTGTGTGTGTGTGTGTGTGTGTGTGTGTTTTGAATGTGTCTATGTGTATGTAAGATTGAGTGACGGTGATGGAGGTGCCTGTTCAAAGACAATACAGGGTCTGCCGATGTAATTCGCAGTGTTTAACCATGTTTCAAAGATCTAATAATTAGATGATAATGCCATCTGTCTTAATTGTGGCTACTGTGTCTCCAAATTGCAAACTACTGCATTGCAGAAACAGGGCCTTTTTACTGCAGCCCTTACTACTAGTTCTGGTGTTTTTTACAAATCCCCAAGTATGTCTAAGCAATCATTGGTTAAGTCATTAATAACATTAAATTGTTACATATACTAAACTGAAAACAGTAGAGGGGATCTGATAAGTGACAATCACTAGAATGTGCAAACAGTGAGCACATTTTCCCACTGGCTAATACCTCTCATCAAGATACATTCTTAGGAAGTACATTTATTTAAAACTACAAAACGTTAGTGCATTTAAGAAATAATTCACAGATGCATGACAGCAATACAAAGTCAAAAGGTGGGAATTAAATGTGCAGCGCTATTGGCTGTATACAAGCATCTGCAGTGGATGAATGATGTCATTCATAAGCTAACAGGATAAAATAAAAGTTTCATTCACCAAAAGAATCTAGAAAGAAATTGCAAATTGGAAAGATAGCAGGACAAAGGGGAAAAATGAAGGGGTAGGCAGAAGACAGGTAAAATAATTGCTGCAAATATCAAAGGCTGGGATTCACTGAAGTTCAAAGACATGGTCTGCACCCCTGAGCAAGCTTTGTACAGTTAATCGGAAGCATGTTGCATCTTAGGTAGACATTAAAATCCAAATTGAGATATACAGTGGTTATGGAGAGGTAACAGTACATCAAGGCAAATAAAACAGCAGTGTCACAAGTATGCAAGTAGACATATGCATGTAGTAAAACCTTGCAAGTAGCACATTCATGCAGGGAAAACCATATGTAGAAGTATAAGACACTAACATTATGAATTTTGTGAGCTAGACGAGTAATTTTGTGAGAAAAAAATTGAACTCATTTCCAACACTTCTCAAATACGAAATGTGTATTTCTGAGGCTGTAGGTATTGGCACATACCTTGGCAGTATGGCTCAAAGCAGCACATAAAGCTATGTGGCCTTAAATTATTTGCAGCTACAGAGCTACTGCATCATATTCAGAAAGGGTAGGAAGTAGGAGAAAGAGCAGTAGTAGGTCACAGAAAAGGACAACATACAGAAATGGAGGAGTGCAATATTTTTACATGGGACAAGACCTCATTTTTTATTGTATGCAAAGATAGGAAGTGGAAGGATGAAATGGAACATTGGATAGGGAAAGAGGTTAATATGGTGTACAGTGGAAGGGACACTATAGAAAAATACAAAGAAGGACAAAAGTGCTGACACTAAGACAGATATGAGATGGCTGGAGATATAACATACACAAAGTGATTGGGAATGTTGGGTAATGCACAGGGTATTGATTGTGACACAAGAAAAAGGGGACACACACATAAGGTTAGGAATACAAGGGTATGAGCAGCATTGTATCATCTGCTACCCAGGCCCAGTGGGGCATTACAAGACTCTGACAACATTAGTTGGATCAAGACAGCCTTTGAAATGGTCACACCATCCCTGGTAGCCAAACAGTAGGAGTAATCAATGTAACAGAATCTGCCATCCTTTCCAGATGGTTCTTCATATGGACCATACGCCTGCCCACAGTTCCCTCCCATCATTCACTAATTGCTCCAGCTGTGAGTGGGCCATTTCAAAGCAATAGTCTAGAGCCTACTCTTATGAGGCAGTCCCAGCATTATTGCTCTTATGTTCACCAGCCACAGCCTCAGTAGAGAAGGCACACATTACAGGTGCCCACTGACCAGTGTAAGCTTGTCATAAGTGAAATTATCCTGACATTGCATTCAAAAAGTTTAAAATGCATGTCAACATGCTGCATCCAAAGTGCAGATGCATGACAGCAAAATAAAGTGATCCATAGGCATTCAGGTAACATAACCTAATTCGCCTATCAGCTGTGCAACTAGGTATAACTGTGCATTGTTTTAGTGGCACACCACCATTTTTTAATATGTAATGCAGAATCATTGGAATGCTATACTGAATACCTGTGCAGCTGGATTAGGATGCGTAGCAGTAACTTATGTACCAGTAGGCACCCTGAGGAGGCACACAGTATTTTGAAAGTATATACTAAGCTGTTTTTGTCTTCTGTTGTATGGCTGTGTATCCTTTACACTGGAATTCATTTAAAAAAGGATAGAAATATGAATGTGTGTACCTGAATGTGTTCCTGCTTATAGATGATGCTGGCAATAAGGAAGCCCACAATAAAGAGAAACTTGTTGTACATTTCTGTCACTGTTATGGTGAAGTTATGGCCTGTCAAATCTATAGTGTTGCCTTTTATTGCACATACAACAGTTCCGTGCTTAAATATATTTGTAGTGTACTAACATGTGGTTGTGACACTGGAGGTTTGCAAAGTGTCCCTATAATGTCAGCATCAGGGATGACTGTTTTATCATATTCCTTTCTGTAGGTTCTAACAAATTAAATGAGTCCTATAGGGAGTGCATATGTACCAATGTGAAAACATGTGGCAAAAACACCTGCTGCATGTATTCCTATATCTGTCTTTACATTTATCTTATGTCATACATCCTTAGTTGTCACTGTAATGATTGTATGATATAATTAGGTTACCCCTTTATCTCTTGCATTTGTCTGAGCAGTTCGTGTAGTAGCATATACCATTCTACCATGTGTTCACAGGTGTCTGTGTATGGATGGAACAGGTGGACAGCAGAGACTGGACAATCTCAGCCATGCTGAAAATATTGCCCTACTGCAGGCAACTAGGACAAATGGTGTGGTGATGCTGACCAGGCATTATGGGACAAAATGTTGTAGATGCCACCCCTTCACATGTATTGCCATGTACTGCAAATGTTGCTGTCTGAGGATCTTTGCTGTTGATACTGCTGATGATGATTACAGTTGCACCACACTCTCATTAGATAATGGTGTGCATGCACATTCCCTGCTGCCAGTGTGTGTGTGTGTGCTTGTGTGTGTGTGTGTGTGTGTGTGTGTGTGTGTGTGTGTGTGTGTGTGTGTGTGTGTGTGTGTGTGAGTGTGTGTGTTTGTGTGTCAATATGAGTTTGTGCAGCCTGACCATACTAGTATCCTCAGTGCAAAACTTGTCTCCTCACTTGAACAGTATAGAAAAGACAACATGCAAAGAATATCTTGCAGGCTGTTGCAAAACATACTGTACAGCCCTCCAAACATGTCACAGCAGGCTGAAAGTAGCCTGTAAAATACAATGTGGTCATGCATAAGTCGTATTATACTGTTGTTCATCCAAGTTCGTTGGACTTGTATGGGTGTCATAAGCCTGAGCGAGAGTGATATCCCATGTCACCTGCAGCAGAATACCAACATGAAGGGATAATATGTTTGGACATACTATTAATGTATTCAAAACACCTTCCCCTGCACGGAAGCTATTGCATGACTAAAGCAATTGTAGATTCCAAAAAGAAGAAGCCAGCAACTGCGAGCTATGAAAACTAATTTAATTAATTAAACATATATAGAACCTCCAATAAACAGACCGGTTTCGGCTTGGATATTTACCTAGCCTTCATCAGTGCAAATCCACATAAAACATTTGAAGTCCTTTATATAGTTAATAATAATTGAAAACAGAATGTGATTGGTGAGCTCATGAATATGCATACAATATTCATAAATATTCATTAAGTCCAGGCTGAAATAATGCACCTAGTTTTACTATCCATTTCTTTTCTTTTGCATTCAGTTTAATGTGCCATCCTGATTTATTACTTCTATCACCTATTATTTTGTCAATAATTGTGAAATAAAATCTGGCTGTACTATGTTTAAGAGTATGTTTGTACAATGCATTACTAGCTCTTTTGCATTTGACATCACTCAGATGTTCCGAGATGCGTAATTTGAAAAGTCTTGATGTTTGGTCAATATAAAAAGCATGACAGCTGCAAGAGGCCATATAAATTATCCAGTCTGTATTGCAGTTTGCAAAAAAAATGATGTCGTTCTTTATCTACATGTTGGGTTGAATACACATTTATAATTTTTCTTTTATATATATTACCCCCTGGGAGTTACATCTTATATATATATATATATATATATATATATATATATATATATATATATATATATATATATATACTTTGGGCATTTTTATGGCTGATTATCAGCCTTATGGACATTCTACATTCTAGTCCATTTATATTATGTCCACCGTATTATTTTCATTTTGCCATATCATTGGAATAATTTTATTAGAAAATGTTTGTATAGTTCTGACTTCTTTTTTTCAACAGCAATGCAGGATATGATACAATTTTAATTTTAACTATATCAATAGTTTTTGTACTTGGTAATTTTGGACACTTTTCTGGGTATTTTTTACTGTTGTCTTTATTCCCAATTACAATATTAGACTTTATTGTTTCATGTCTGTCGGAACATTCTGCTTCTCATGGTATCACAACTACCATTATTGTCCCACTTCTATTTCAGATTCTGGACGTGGCTTCTAAATGGTATATATATTTTTTGTGATATCTTATTGAAGATTCCACTTATGACAGCTATATAATACTATTGACTAATTTTGTCTTGATGGCATTGATGTCAAATGCAAAAGAGCCAGTAATGCTTTGTACAAACATACTCTTAAACATAGTACGGCCAGATTTCATTTCACAATTATTGACAAAATAATTGGTGATAGAAGTAATAAATCAGGATGGCACATTAAACTGAATGCAAAAGAGAAGAAATGGATAGTAAAATTAGGTGCATTATTTCAGCCTAGACTTAATGAATATTTATGAATATTTGTATGTATATTCATGAGCTCACCAATCACATTCTGTTTTCAATTATTATTAACTATATAAAGGACTTCAAATGTTTTATGTGGATTTGCACTGATGAAAGCTAGGTAAATATCCAAGCCGAAACCGGTCTGTTTATTGGAAGTTCTATATATGTTTAACTAATTAAATTAGTTTTCATAGCTCACAGTTGCTGGCTTCATACTATTAATGTTTCCAGAACAAAAAGTCAACAAGTAGGATAAAGCATGCTGTGGTAGTAATGAATGCCTTATACCACAGAAGAGAAAATATTGCATATCTAAATGTAAAATTGACAAAATCGTTTTCACATTAGCTTTCTCGGGTATGAAAATTCTTAACTGTTATCACCATTGAAATAAACTTCATTTATTATGTGGTATAGATAAATTAACTTCATTAAAATGTACAAATGCATATACTTTAAAATATATATAATAACTCTATAATTTGTAAAAATATTGTATGGGCTCTTCCCAAAAATGTTAGTTTTGAAAAACCTTTTATTTATTTATGGAAAAAAATATCTTACACTTGTTGAAGGTTTACCAGTGGAAAAGTGAAGCAAACAAAGAAAAAGCCTCTGGTATTCCACCACAGCAAAAATCCACCACGATAGAGTCCTTTGTCAAACAGCAAGCAAATTTAATGGAAAAAGTAAAAACAGCATTAAACTTCCATAGTGATAAAACGATAAGCGCTTTCAGCTATTTAGCCTTCTTCAGATCTGAAGAAGGCTAAATAGCTGAAAGCGCTTATCGTTTTATCACTATTATTAAATTTGCTTGCTGTTTGACACAGGACGCTATCGTGGTGGATTTTTGCTGTAATGGAATACCAGATGTTTTTTTCTTTGTTTTATTTATTTATACATAATAATTATAAAAGACAAATATAAAGTTTCAAATTTCTTTGTTTTAAACCCAGTTTTAAAGGGAATGTGTCCTTTAATCCTGGAAATGAGATGCATCTAACTATAAAATCCTTTTACAATTAACTACTTTAGTATAATTTCTAAGATCTCCTCGTCATGAACCCGAGTATGACATTTCAATTACCAGACAATTAAAGGCATGGTTTTACCTCTTTATATTACATGCTCAGTTAACACAATCATTTTTACTCCTTTTTTTTTCTATTTCACTTATGTGCTCATACATCCTGTCTTTGAGTTGGCAATTAGTCTTCACAGATAATGCAATTCAAGCATTTGGCATCTAAAACAGATATTAGAAACATTTACAATTTCTGATAGATTCTGTAGTTTTCTTTTGGACAAAGTCCTTATGTTGATGAAAATGATTGGTGTCTGGAGAATGATTTCAATGGATTTCTTATGGCATTACATCTTAGATGTGTGCCATGCATGTGAATCATGCAAAGGGAATGGGTGCTGTGAAGGCATGCAGCTTATAATCCCATATTTGTCTCATGCTACTTCTCAGTTTATGGAAAGTTATAGTTCCTGTTCCTAAACCTTTGTAACTGTGCATTTGGGGGGCAGCTGGGGTCTTCATTGCTAAATTTGTGAAATATAGGTTTTGTACCTCAAGGAGTTAGGTGATGTCATAGAATGTAGGATGTTGTTACCTCTCTCTTCCGTGGTGTACTAATAAACCAACATTCACCTTTTCCATGCAGAAGCAGCGTGTTAAGTGAGTATTCTAGAGATGACATCCTATGAACTACCTAACATGTCCCAGTTGGTACTTGAAGTATGAAAATGCCACATGTCTGTGACAATTCCCTGTGTATGTGATATATGTCAACCAAGGCTTGTATAATATTCCAGTTATATCTAAATTAATTACTGATCTCTTGATAAGTTAAGGTATGGTATATCATCTATTCATAGTAATGCTTCCATTGGCAATGGGTGACACCTTGTTCATTCCAGTAGGAACGAGCAGAACTTCAAATGGCTATATTCTGCTGCACACATGCTTCTTCTGCTCTAAGCATTCTCAGTATCTGAAACTGTATTCAATCTGCTTTGCCCCTTTATAAACAGAAACATACTAATGTTCAATTTCCTGAAAACATGACTATGTATCATAGGTTCATAGGTTCATAGGTAGGTACTAGGCTATCTGCCCGAGGGCATTTATAAGCCTAGCCAGAGTGTGTCGGCTTTTGCCACCCCATTGATTAATTAACTGATCCTCTGTCAAGCAGAGTCATTGAAGAGATCCCAGGGGTGTATTTTCTGTTACCCATCCACTCGTCAAGGTTTCTCTTGAAGAGTGTTAGTGAGGGGCTCTGCCTAATGTAGTTTGGAATTTTGTTCCAAAGCATGGGGAGTCTCTGTGACAGGAATCTATCCCTCCAGCATGTTCTATTTATTGTTGTGGCAAGGTTTAGCTCACCAGAGCATGTGGCTCGCAGTGACTTGGATTTCTTTAGGTGGAGCATGTTCATCAATTCTGAGTTGGACATGGCTTTGTAAGTCAGGCAGAGATCACCTTTGAGTAAGCGATATGCCACTGAGTACAGCCAGAGTTTTTTCATTCGGGCTGCATAGGACATATGTTTGAGGCCAGTAATCCTCTTGGTAAGGTACTTTTGTGGTCTTTCCAGCTGTTGGAAGTGTCTTGTGAGGTACATCCCAAATGGGGCATTGTACTGTATGATGGGTCTAATGAGTGATGAGTAGAGGGGCACTATAACCTCTTTATTTCTAGATGCAAACCCTTTAGTAATTAAATGGGCCACATAGAAGGATTTCCTAGCTACTTTGGCAATATGATTGTCAAAGGAGAGATTACTATCTACCTGGGTCCCCAGATCTCTTATTATCTCTTCTGTATTAAGGGGGCTGCCACCTATGTGGTAATTCGTGGGTGTTTTATTTTTCCCAAATGGGATGGGTATGCATTTTTTGGCATTTAGCTTGAGGCCATGACTTTGACAGCAGGTGTCCTTCTCACTAAGGCCCTTTTGGAGGATGTCCATGTCAGCCAGAGAGTCAATTATGGCTCCCAGTTTGCAGTCATCGGCAAACGTGGTTAGCCATAGTCCTCCTGTGTTTGCCTGTACTTCTGAGAAGTATATGCCGAACAGTAGGGGTCCAAGGACCGAGCCTTGTGGGACACCACTTGTGACTGGTTTAGAGTCGGACCTGGAGCCTGCAATTCTTACTGTGTGAGTTCTGTCTGTAAGCCAGTTGGCAACCCATCTCATGATGTAGTGGTTTATGTTCAGGCTGGTGAGTTTTTCTGTAATCCCCGAGTGAGGAATGGAGTCAAAAGCCTTGGCAAGGTCAAGGTAGGCTGTGTGAACCACCTTTCCCTCGTCTATGGTCTTGGTGACTGTCTTAAAGAAGTGAACCCAGTTTAGTAGGCATGATCTGTCCTTAACAAAGCCGAACTGGGTCAGGTCAAGTGTTTGGAGGTTCCCATTGTCTTTGTTAATGAGTTCCATGATGATGCGCTCCATAGCCGTGCAGACCAGACTAGACGGGCTTATGGGGTGATTGTTACCAGGGTCAGTTGTGGTCCCTCCTTTGTGGCGAGGAATAACCATTGCTGTGCGACAATCTATGGGCATGTAGCCTTTGGAGAGGCTGAGGTTAAACAGCATGTTTAGGTGGGGGGGGTCAGTTCATTCTGTAGTTCGTGCAAGACGCAGCCTGGGACACCATCTGGTCCCATTGATGCTGAGTTTTTGGCTTCTGAAAGGGCTGTTTTCACCTGTGTGTCTGTGATTTTTGGGACCCTACACTTTTCTGGTATTGTTGTGAGCCCTTTTGGAGGTGAGAGGGGGGGTGTTTGCACTGAATCTATCTGCCAGGATGTTGGCAATATCAGTAGGTTCAATATATTTTGTGCTATTTTGCACTAGTTCAGTGCATATCTGCGAGTTGCCACTTAGATTCTTAAATTAGCTAAAGAAGGCTTTGTGGTTATCTTTTGAATCCTTGGCTATTTTTCTTTCAAAGTTAGCCTTGGATGATTTCATGAGGGACCTTAGTTTCTTACTGATACTGATCAGGGATGTCTTTCCTTCTTGGGATTTGCTTTTTTCTGAACAAGTTTCCTCCTTCTATTGTATAGCCTGTTTATGCCAGGGGTCCACCAAACTGGTTTCCGTCTCTTAGAGGAGTGAGTCTGGGTTTTGCTAGGGATGATATGATCCATGCATCCTTGTAGGTGCTCATAGAGTGCATTTGTAAAGGTTTCTGCATTTTGGGTAGCATTCTCCTTCAGCATGGGGGCTGTGAAACTTACCACCTCTGTCTTAAGTAAGGTGAAGTTTGCTTTAGAAAAGTTTTTTACTGTGGTTTCGTTAGTTGGGGGTGGTGGTGGGGTGTGGACATCCAGAGTGATTAGTTTATGGTCTGATCTAACCAGTGACTGGTTGACCTCCAGTGTGGAACACCTGTTGCCCATGTTTGTGATGACCAAGTCCAATATGTTTTCACCTCTCGTAGGGAAGTTTACCAGCTGATCCAGGGCATTTGAGTTGATGAATTCCAGGAAGCGTTGGGCCTGGGAGTTTGTACTCGAATAGTTTTCCCAGTGAATGATAGGGTAATTGAAATCACCCAATATCAGGGTGTTCGGTAGGACTTCCATGTCTTCCAGTGTCTCCAGAAAGGTAGAGTGGTGGTCCTGGGTCATGGAGGGTGATTTGTAGCAGGCCACAATTTGCACTGCAGATTTGCCCGATGTTAGTTGTACATGAATGATCTCAGAGGTATTATGCTGCGCCACTAACCTGGAGGTGCAGTTATCCTTGATGAATATGGATACACCCCCCTCCTTTTGTGTTTCAGTCTGTGTTCTTGGCCGAAACATGTGGTATGAGTTGTAGCCCAGTAGTGCTGAGGTGCTCTCTGGAGCCTTGAACTAGGTTTCAGTTACTGCACAGATGTCGACGTTCTCCATACTGGGGAGTGCCTCGAGCATGTGCATTTTGAGATTTAAACTCCTGGTG
Organism: Protopterus annectens; assembly: GCF_019279795.1. Taxonomy (NCBI): domain Eukaryota; kingdom Metazoa; phylum Chordata; order Ceratodontiformes; family Protopteridae; genus Protopterus; species Protopterus annectens. Next base: position 907,033,837 of record NC_056725.1, read on the forward strand.
TTGAGTAGCATAACCCTCAGTTTTTTGTTAATTGTGCTGTTTACGGAGGTGGGTTCGACTTTTGAGCCTTGCCTAAAAAAGGTAGTATGGGGCAGCAAGAGCCTTGGCCAGTATTTGAAAGCCTAGAGGTGACAGGTGCAAGCCGTCTCTTGCGAAGCAACGCGGCTTGTCGAGCATGTCGTCCCAGGCTGACAGACACTGGATCCCCTTTGAATGACACCAGAAGCTTAGCCAATTGTTGAAATTGATCATGACCATCTTCTCTGTCCAGATGTTTGCATATCATTATGACCTCATTTCCATACCTCATTTCTGCTGCATGTTGCTATGTGATCATTTGCATGTATCTTCTGTTGCACATTAATACTAATTGCAGTAAAACATGCACTACATAAATTCTACTAGCTTACACTAGTCTGCATAGTAGACTGAGTATGGCTAATTTCTGGGTCAAATGCATTTTGTGTACTATGCAACTTGTCTGTGCATCCTGACCTTAGTACCTTCATGTTCTTCATATTTATTGTAAAAAAGTCAGTTCACTGTTTATTTATTCTACAGATAGCTATACACCAGACAATTTCTTTAATTTCAGAAAGTTAAAGAATGGAAGTGATTGGCTTCATTTTCCTAAAATATAATCTCCCTTCCTTCTTTTGGTTTTGGTATTACTTGTCCATGTGTCATAAAGAACAGATCTTTGCACTTTCATTCCTTGACAGTTCATGCAGTTTTGTGGCAAATTATATCCCTTTTTTTACATTCTCTACTGCATATTTTACAATATCAACAATTTAAATTATTTATAATGTAGATTTTAAATTTGGCTCAGGAGAAAGTGAACTAGGAGTCATCTTCATTTTTCTCATGTAATTATAAAACAGGCAAAGACAATTTTTATACAAAAAAATAGATTGATTATATTCTGTGTTTTGAGGAACTCCTGCCATGCACCACTTTCTAACTCTGGAGACAATAAGCAATCATTACAAGCTATTCCTGTCTCACTCAAATGTTAACCAGTGGACTTTTTTAGCAAGGTAATTTCTTTGCCATATTGGTTCCTTAACTAGAATTCGTCTTTCCCTCATACAATAATATAGTCCAGTGCTGCAATACAAAGTACAAACCAATATTTGGATGTGTGTGCATTCAGTTTGTAAAAAATAATAAAACATGTTAACTTGATTTTATAAGCAGTTACCAATTATTACTGCAATCTTTGAAGCCCAACAAAAACAAAGACTACGAGTAGGAAATAATGAAAGTGTTTCTCCAAATGTTCCACTGAGCATGCTCACAGCGAAAGTTACAGAGCAAAAGCAACACAAACAAATACACTGCCGTCTCTCTCTCTCTCTCTCTCTCTCTCTCTCTCTCACACACACACACACACACACACACACACACACACACACACACACACACACACACACACACACACAAAATCTGGTGTAAAAGGGCACTGAGATATAGAAGCCACAAAAAAGGTTTTTCCAATAATTTATCTGGCATGCTTAAATGTAATTATACTCATTATAAGACCCAAAATTGCATTAAGTCTTTTAATGCTTACAAGCATTCATGCACTTTTCAAATACTTTAATTGACTTCACAGTCCAATACCCTTTTTTATATTTTCTTATATTCTTCCTGCTTTATTATCTTATCATTGGTTCACAGATGCATACTAAGATATTGGTCTGTGAAGATCTTAAGAAGCCTAGCAGTACATTCCCATGGTACTTTTTTAGCTCTTATTTTGTGTATAAATAACTTGCATGCACTCAACCTCGATTCAGTCTGCATCTCTTCCCTCATCATTGTCTTGCTTTGTTCCATTGTTTCACCGCTTTTTTTGTAGACTTGTCAGAGAGTGCAAGTCCTAAGTTTTAGCTCCCACCAAGCTCAGAACAGTGAATTTCACATTATGACCCATCAGATTACCTGATCTCATATTATATTATGTTATCTTATGTTGATATTAACTGACTCGCTCCTTTCTCCTTCACTTGATATCCATTTAGAAAATTTTCAGAGCTGTAGCATGTTTTACAAAAGATTATCCATTTCAATCATCTAAATATCTTTTGCTGTTTGCTTATCTTTCTGGAGCAGTAGTAAGTGTTTATAGCTCAACAGATCACAATTATATTTCACAAAGTTGATATGTATCTTCTTCTGTAAATTGGACCTCATATGTTAGAAATCAAACTACATTCCTGAGATTGACATCAAATTGTCTTAGGTAATCACTTTCCTTGTGTGGATACTTTTTGAACTTAAGAAAGGAAACTTACTCTGCTGTTAGACTTCAAAATAAATAAATAAATAAATAAATAAATACAATAAATAAATAAATAGAACAAAACATTTAAAAGGTAGGTTATAGAATCTGGAAATGAGTATTTTTTGTTTGTTTACTTCTTTCATGCTGTGAAGCAGGAAAAGTCTCAGTTTTGTGGAACTAAAGGACCATGTGAGTGGTGCTTCTCATCTGGACAGTTTTGACTTGACTGCAGAAATATTACTTCCTTGTTTTGGCTCTATATTATATCATTGAATGCTTAAAAAAGCGAACGATGAATAATCAACCCCATGTAAGCGAAAGCTTACAATTTTGAAAGCTCAAAACGGCGATTTTGCTGTTCCAAAAACAAAATTGAAAGAATACATAAAGTGGGGGCTTTGCCCCCCACACCACCCCTACTTAAATATACCAACTCCGAGATCACACTACAGTGCCGAAAACGGCAAAGTAATGGAAGCGGCCAAGCAAATTCTTTCCCTGGGAAGAATTTGCTTAAAAGCTGCTTTGCTATTTTGCCTTTTCATTGTTGTAAGTTCAACCAAGATGCATTCGATAGAATGCATCTTCAGTCATGTAATAGGAACCCCTTGCTTCAAATATCTGCATATATCAAAAGTTATATATAAAACTGTGAAACTAAATTGCTTGAACTGTTTTGGATAGAAGTCAGTTGACCTACTGGCAATATTCTGCTGTAGATATACTGTCAAATCACTGCAGGATAAGAACAGCAGGCAAAGAATCTTAAGTTTGGGCAGTTTTCAGCAGACAGTAGTGAGAAGTGGCCAATCAAGAGAAATGAAGGAAAGCAAGATAAATATTCTCTAGTTCCATCCATGTAACTGAATAAAAAGAAAATGAATTGAAGCAAGCAAAAACAAAGAAAATGTTATAACAACAAGTATATACATTTGTTACTGCATGATAAGATAAAGTAAAAGAAGCAGTAGATGTGATGTGTTAGGCCTTAATATGCTACTTAAGAGATGAGTTACTGACTTGAATCATCACGTACAGTAAATGAAAAATTCGCAATATGGTAAGAGTTTTAAAATCTGAGACAGACAAGTGCAATTCCTATGGTAATGAGACTAAATCTCTGAAAATAAGAATTACTCTGACAAAGAGTCATTCTCTCCCGGGTGTGCCAATCTCAGTATAAGCTTATACAGATAGTGAGGGTGTGGGGTTACACACAAATTTTGTTTTATAGGGAGCTTTCTTCATGCAAAAAAAAAAAAAAAAATGAAGAAATGAAGAAAAAGGATAGTTGTCAACATTTCGTGTTCTCATTCAATTTCACCACTTTTTTTTATAATTTCAAGACTTGCAACTACAGGGTTTGGAAATGCAATAGGAAACATGAATATATTCTTGCTAATCTTGGTAAGTTGCATTCACTTGGAGTATAAATAGTAAAGGATGACAAGTTATACTTATAGTAGGTATGCCAAATGTGGGGGTATTGCCCTTGCACTGAGATACAGTAAACTGACAGTTTGTTATGGAAAAGAAACCCAGTGTATGGGAGCAAATGGATGGGTGAGAATTTTGCTTAAACATAAAATTACTTTGGATTCCACTCTTTTTTTTTGTTACATGACTCCCAAATAATTTTATTCTCAAAGGAGTATACCTGAAGCACTACAGATGCAATCGTGTCGAACCTGAAAATGGCATTTTTACCAGTGGGATCTGCCCTCTTCTTGGAAATGAACTGCATAAATAAATAGATTAAAAAGCCAGCTAAATAAAATCCTTGCAAATATTTACTGATGACGATGGATGTAACTAACTTCAAAAAGATGGAGTAGCAGGCTGGAAAGCAACAGCCATAATGTTATTTAGTGGAATTATGATATAGTGGAATGTTATCTTGTTTAAGACATATCTCTGCAAGTAGATTAAATATTAAAAGGATAACATTCTACAACAATCATGCAATATATAAATATATATATATATATATATATATATATATATATATATATATATATATATATATATACACACACACACACACACAAATTTAATCAACTATCACAAATATTATTACAGTGTGAATACATGTTTACAGAAATGTCTCCAGAGTGCCTCGTTCTTCACTGCATTGCTTATAAGACATCAGCATCATTTGCTTTATGACCCTGAAAAATTAAGCATAATTCCTTCCATGACTTTGACCTAAACATTTTATACTTAATTACAACAAGTGTGCTTTGCAATTAATTAGTTCCTTACAACTGCAACATTAATGAGTGGAGTAAAATTGCTCAGTTATCCTGCAAATAAGCCATCTGCTTTCCGTATCCCTGGGCAACACTGTTGAAAGATATAAAGTGACAGAAAACAGCTGTGATCAACATTTGAAAAATTAACTGTGCTGCTGGTAAGTTTTCACTTTATGACTTATTCACTGGAAAAAAAATGTTCTGTTTCAGTTCATCTAATTTTTGCACTTTCTGCTAAACAACATACAACAGCTTTTCTATTTTTTATAATTTTGTACAAGAGCTAACTCATCCACAGTTCTGTATCAATCTGAATAGCAATTGAAAAGTCAGGTATGGTATTACATTAAGGGGCTTAAATGGCCACAAAAACTGCAAGAGGAACACATATACCTGCTCCATTTCTCAAACTGCAGTGTCAGTAAATTTAAACATATAGTGGGATTATACTATTTCTATCTAGAGAAGTTTCATAAGACTAGTTCATCCCAAACTACAACTAAGTGAAGATAAATACAGAGCTGCAACCATAAATAGCTGGAGTGGCTCCAGACACCAGTATCTACCCGAAACACAAATGGTCATGTGATGGTTAAGCATTAACTCTGCTCTCTCTGTCTTTATATATATATATATATATATATATATATATATATATATATATATATATATATATGTGTGTGTAGAGAGAGAGAGAGAGAGAGATTTGTGTGTGCGTGTGTATATAGCTATATATACATATATATATATATATATATATATATATATATATATATATATATATATATCTTTATTTACTTTATAAATTTATCATGATACATATATATGTATATATATATATATATATATATATATATATATATATATATATATATATATATATATATATATATATATATATATATATATATATATTTAAACATTTTAATAAGCTGATCGGAAACTTTCCAGAAATTAACATAAGAAATAAAGTATCCTATTTGTCTACACTGCAAACCACAAAACCACTACTTAGGTTCATAGGTTCATAGGTTCATACTAGGCTATCTGCCCTGGGGCATGTATAAGCCTAGCCCGATTGTGTTTGGCTTACGCCACCCCTTGATTTGAGTATACTGTGCCCTTTTTAAAGTTTAGTTTACTGTACCTCTGTCTAATAGTGACACGGAAGTAATCCCCGGGACAAACTTACGATCCCCCATCCACTCATCAAGATTCTTCTTGAAGAGAGTCAATGAGGTGATCTGCCTAACATGAATTGGAATTCTATTCCAGAGTGAAGGGAGCCTCTGGGTTATGAATCTGTCCCTCCAGCATGTTCTATTTATTTCTGTGCTGAGGTTCAAGTGCCTCGAGTGCGTGGCTCTAAGGGATTTAGATTTATTGAGGTGGAGCATGTCCATTAATTCTGGGTTGGACATGGCTTTATATGTCAGGCATAGATCGCCTCAAAGTAGGCGGTATGCAACTGAGTAGAGCTGGAGTTTTTTTAACCGAGCAGCATATGGCATCTGTTTGAGTCCCTTGATCCTCCTGGTGAGGTACTTTTGGGGTCTTTCTAATTGCTGAAGGTGTCGGGTAAGGTACATCCTGAAGGGGGCATTGTATTCTATGATGGGCCTGATGAGGGATGAATAAAGGGGCACGATTACCTCTCTTGATCTAGATGTGAATCCTCTCATGATGAGGTGGGCTATGTAGAAGGTCTTTCTAACCACTTTGGCAATGAGGTTATCAAAGGAGAGATTGCTATCAACTTGGGTCCCCAGATCCCTAATTACTTTCTCTGTACTTAATGGGTTACCACCTATGTGGTAATTTGTGGGCACATTGTTTTTGCCAAAGGGTATGACTATACACTTTTTAGCACTTAGCTTTAGACCATGGCTCTGGCACCAGTTATCTGTCTCTGCGAGACCTTTCTGAAGAATGTTTGTGTCAGCTGGGGAATCGATTATGGCGCCCAGTTTGCAGTCAACTGCGAACTTGGTGAGCCATAGTCCTCCCACATTGGTCTGTACCTCAGAAAAGTAAATACCGAACAAGACAGGTCCCAGGACAGAACCTTGTGGGATGCCACTTGTGACCGGTTTCGAGTCTGACATGGCTACAGCAACTCTGACTCTGTGGGTTCTGTCTTTGAGCCAGTTTGCGACCCATCTTGTGACATGGGGGTTTATATTTAGGCTGGATAGCTTATCTATGATGCCCGAGTGGGGTATTGTGTCAAATGCCTTTGCGAGGTCCAGATAGGCTGTGTGGACTACCTTCCCTTCATCTATGGCCTTGGTGACTGTTTTGAAGAAGTCGACCAGGTTCAAAAGGCAGGATCTGCCCTTGACGAAGCCAAATTGGGTAGGATCTAGTGTCTGTCTAATGTCTTTGTTTGTGAGTTCCATGATGATCCTCTCCATAGCCTTGCAGACTAGGCTAGTCAGGCTTATGGGGCGATAGTTTCCAGGGTCCGTAGAGGCGCCACCTTTGTGGAGTGGAACCACTGTTGCTGTACGCCATTCTTTGGGCACATATCCTGTAGTGAGGCTGAGATTGTACATCAGTTTTACTTGAGGGATTAGTTCTTCTTGGTGTTCATGTAGGACGCAACCCGGGACACCATCTGGTCCCATGGAAGCAGTGTTTTTTGCTTTGGAGAGGGCGGCCTTCACCTGAGCATCAGAGATGTTTGGGAGGCTGCACTCTGCCGGGATAGATACGTGCTCTTTTGGGGAGGAGGGGGTGGAGAAGTTTGCACTAAACCTGTCTGCCAGGATATTGGCAATGTCTGTGGGTTCAGTGTATTTTTTGTCATTTAGAATCAACTCAGAACAAGTCTGGGAGTTGCATCCCAGGTTCCTAACATAACTGAAAAAAGCCTTATGATTGTCTTTAGTGTCCTGTGCAAATTTTCTCTCGAAGCTGGCCTTGGAGGATTTTATGAGGGATCGTAATTTTTTGCTAGTACTGATCAGAGATGCCTTCCCTTTTAGGGATTTTGCTCTATCATGTAGTAGCTTCCTCCTTCTGTTGTACAGTTTATTTATGGCTGGGGTCCACCAGAATGGACGCCTGCCTTTGGATGATTGGGTCTTGATTTTGTTTGGGATAGCATGATCCATGCATTCCTGGAGATGTCTGTAGAATGCGTGTATACTTGGTGAAATAACACCCTAAATGCATTAAAACAAAACAAACAGGTGTTTACATCATGGGGATTTACTTCCCAATAGCCCCAGCATGGGAAGTTTTACCCCAAACCTTCCTTACATATACCCATTAATGCTGTATTTACAGGGTTACAGAGAACAGTGAACAACCCTCAATGAGTGTATCACAGCCAGCATTACATTAAAAACTGCACAGATTCTGACTATGATGATAAGTTCAGCAGACCAGAAGGAACTGCCTATTACCTCTCATTACCATGTTTACATTCCAATAGTCCTATTACAAGTACATAGCACTAATGAAATTGCATGGTTGGAACAACACTTATTTCTTTACTTGTGTATATTAACACATTGAACATTAGCTACACTAAGTACTGTATGTGTGAACACTAGGGATATCCCAAAAGCTATAGATAAAAATCCTTCAAATACACCTCTCAGTGCAGATATCCTACTACTCTGGCTCATCATTTTCTGTAAAAAGCACATTATACCACCACTCCCCCAGCTACACAGGTTATGCATCACAGTCAGCACTATGCCTGCCATATGAAAGAGCACCATTGTTAAATCATTGTCAAAAATCACAAACTCAAAAGACACAAAACCAGAACTCCAAACTTCTAGCCTTGGGAACATCTAGAATCGATAATCTTTTCTCAGCTCACAAACTAGAACAAAAATACAGTATGATCTCCTCAAACAATATGGCTTTGAGTCCAGTAGAAGTACCATGACTGCTATTTATCAATTAAGTAAGGTTACTCTTTGGAGTATAGACAAATTCTACATTACGTGTCCAGCCTGTATTGATCACTCCAAAGCTTTAGCTCCTTTGTTAGATCAGGAATAAGCGAAGACTGCCTATACTGATTCTATAATTTCCTTACAGATAGACATTTCAATGTACTCATCTTCTCTATGTGGTCCTCTTGCAAAGGAAATACCCCAAGGATTAGCTCTCTTGCTCCTGCTGTTCAGACTATTCATGATCTCCATCCCAGCTAATCTAGCTTGACTCCACCAAACTTGTATAGTCAGATGATATGGTTGTTTACAGATCCCACCCTTCCCACTCCACTGTAAAAAAAAAAAAAAAACATCATGGAAAAGACAATGCAGCTCTTACACAATAACCTCATACACCTGAACACCAAAAAAAAACTAAAAGCATGTA